>NW_024104733.1:285541-553278 GCF_003945595.2 Pipra filicauda
CCTCACGGCCCCCCCTCCCACCGCCGGCCCTCCCCCCCCCCGCGCGAGCCCCGCGCGCGCGGACACGCCCCGCGCCGCAGCGCGAGCCCCAATAAACAAGCGGCGGGCGCGCGGCCGCTCCCATTGGCCGCCGCCTCCCTTCCCCCTCCCCCCCAGCGGCGGCCCCGCGCTCGCCATTGGGCAGCCGCGGACAGCGCCCCCATTGGGCAGCGCCGCCAGCCCCCGGCGCGCTCGATTGGCCGGCGGCGGGGACCGGAAGGGCAACGGTGCGGCGCGATTGGCTCGGGGAGGGACGACCGGGAGGGCGGGGGGAGGGGGGAGACCAGGAGGCAGGAGGGCGCCGGGGGGCGGGGCCGGCGCGCGCGGCGCGCACGCGCGGCGGTGGCCCCGGCGCCATTTTGTGCGCGGCTCTTTCCCATTTTAGGCCGCGGGAAAGGGAGGGAGGAGCGGGAGCGGTGCGTCGGGACTGCCCGCGGGATCCTTCGGGTCTGCCGAGACGCCCATATCGAGCTCTGCGGAGGCGGTATCGCGTCTCTTCCCGGCCGCTGGTGTCGGCGGTGGCCGTCCCGCTGTCGGCGGCGGCGATGGCGCAGCGCGGGCCCGGCCGGAGGCGGAAGTGAAGCGGCCGCCATGGAGGCGCCGGGACCGCCCGCCGTGAGGGTGCGGGGCCGCCGGGGCCGCCCGAGCGCCCCGCGGGGACACGCCCGCGGTGCAGGTAGGGGCTGCCGGCCCGCGGGGGAGGGCGCAGCTCCACCGCCGCTCAAACCCTCCCGTGACGTGAGTGGGGAGGGGATCCAGCGGCTCCGGCCGCACGGCGGGTTTCCCCCTTTCCCGCCACAGGAAGACGCAGCGAGGACAGGGATGAGCAGTGTGGAGCGGGCTGAGGGCTTCTCTGAGCGGTGTATATGGGGACTGTAAGCTTGTGTGGCCCAGGATAGGCTCTGGAAGTGTAGCCTGACAGGGCAGGATCCCTGCACCACGCAGGGTCCGCTGAGAGAGTTTGGTCTTAAGTGACCAGCTTTGACCGGAATAAATAGGAATTCCTGACTGAAGCCTATAATAAAATGATATTTTTAGCGTTAGTTTCACGTTTTGTCTCATTATGTAGAATTTACTCTGTGGCTCTTGGTAATGCAGGTCAATAATTTTTATTCTAAATTAATAAGTCCATAATTTTTACTCCGAAGTAGCGGATCCATAATCTTTATTCCAGAATCATGGGCATCTGTTTGACGGTGCTCGCTCTGAGCTACAACCCCTTAGGGTTACCTGAAGCAACAGTGCTGATCTGACAGAAGTAGTTTGTTAGTTCTGTTGTGGTTTCCATATGAGTGGAAACCTTCTGCTTTGAAGGTGGCTTTTTTGTTTTTTATTATTTTTAATGAAATCTGATGCTTTGGAATGCAGCAAGCAGAGGGTGACTTCTCCAGGGAGGGCAGTGAGCGGTGGTGTGTGGTACAGGTAAGGCTCTGAAGGTTTAATAAGGCTTAAAGCACATGAAGCGTGTTTAGAATTGACTGTGGGGGGAAGCTCTGGAGTTCTGGTGTTGGGATCTGGGTTCTAAATATAAAGGTGCTTGAGGGCATATAAAAAATGTATAAAAGTTTGAGGCATTTAATGCTGAGGAAACTTTGACTCTGTGCTGGAGTTCTGCTTCATGCTGAGGGTAAACTGGAGAGTTCTTCACTCTTCACAAGGGCTTGGAGTGACAGGACAAGGGGGAACGGATTCAGACTGACAGAGGGCAGGGTTAGATGGGATATGGGGAAGAAATTCTTGGCTGGGAGGGTAGGGAGGCCCTGGCACAGGTAGCCCAGAGAAGCTGTGGCTTCCCCATCCCTGTAAGTGTTCAAGGCCAGGTTGGACCGGGGTTTGGAGCAACCTGGGCTAGTGGAAGGTGTCCCTGCCCATGGCAGAGGGGTTGGAACAGGATGGTCTTTGAGGTCACTTCCAACCCAAACCATTCTGTGATTGATACTATGATTTAGAAGCTGTTAAATCTAACCCAAACGTTTAACAGAACTTGCAAAATTCACTTTGAATGTGAACTTCAGATCTCCCTGGGGAATGTGTTTGCCAAATCCTGGCTTAGATTGTGAGCTTTTCTGAGGCAGGGTTTGTATCTGTGTATCGAGTCTAGTGCCATTCAATAAATAACAGTTTGTAACAAAACTAATCAGTCTTGTTTCTGATTTCTAGCAGAAAAACCCTGCCCACCTGGAGGTATCCATTACAGCTGGCACCTTTAGGAGGTTCACGGCACTTCCCCATGGAGCTGTTGAGAGCAGAAGGACTTTATTTCTCTATAGCCAGTGAGCAGGAGGGGTGACTTGTTCTTTTATGGTATTTTAAGCACCTAAGAATGCCCAGTGGGCAGCTCAGCACAGTGTAAATGTTCTCACGTGGCTCAGAAATGATGTTTGGTGTCATGGAATGAAAACTCTGTGCTTTTGGCAAGCCAGAAAACAGGTCTTATTTTGGTTTAAATATTTTTTCATTGGAATATGAGCTTCAGGACTCAGAGTTATGCCACGATACTGAAATATTTCGTCCTGAATGTCGGTGTTAACCAACCCTGAGACTTCAGGCCAGCTTGGCTGTGCTGGATCTTTGTAGCTGTCCCCATCCCGCTGTGCAATCCCTTATAGGGAAACTGTGGAAATGAGAGGAAGAAATGAGCAGTGGACTTCTCTGTGGTGAACCATTTTATCATGGGCTGCTCTGCTAACTGTACAAAGTTAACACTTTATAAGATCATGGTCATTTTAGTATCTAATTTCTCTGTAAGCAGACATTCTGTGAGGTAGAAGTATTTCATTTTTTTTTTTTTTAGGTTGAAAGCTGCAGTATTTGTCTTATCTGTGCTTTGTTAATGCCAAAGGTCTTGCAGCTGCTCCTGTAGGTGCAGCACAGGAGAGTTGCCTGGGGACATGCATTTGTGCAAATTAAAGGCTTCTTAATTTAAAAACAAAAGCATTAAGGCACTCTAAGCATGGCACTGGTCATATATAATCCTAGAGCTTAGGTGATGGCTGTAAGTAGATTTAAAAAAATGTATTTTAAGATGCCTTTGATGTATCAGTTGCAGAGTATAGAGAAATTTTGCCTAAAGTCTTCCATACATTTGGCACTCAGTAGGAAAAGGCAAATACAGGAATGTCTATATATATTACAGGCCTCTATAAGAACAGCAGTGTAAGTAACTGTTGAATGTATCACGTGGCTTCCTTGAGAGCAGAGACAAAGTAACAAGAAGAGAGATTTCTGGGATAAGTAAGATGTTTTTATTCTGTTTAGTAGTCACCTATTGCTCTTGACATACTTCCTTTTTGTGTAGTTAAACTCAGAATACATGTACAGTCACAGCCACATTATACTAGAAATATTAAAAATATTCTAACACTGAGCTTTATAAATAATGAAATAACTGTCCTTCTCTGTTAGACTTTGCAGGTGTTCAGGGGACTTCTAGCTTCTTTTATTTTTGTCTCAAGTATTTAGTTCCTTTTTTTTTTTTTTGAAATGCCTTTCCTCTTGGTGTACCTATTTTGTAATTAATTAGGCAACGTTTGTCCAGTGGTGGTTCAGATCCTCTGTGTGGAACTGCAGTATTTCCATACAAATGAAGGTCGTGTGCTTCCCACTAAGTTTTATTATCTAAGTGATTGCAAACTGCTCAGAGGAGCGAGGTAAGAAGTTCTGAAGTACTTGATGTGCAGGTAGGAAGGGAGGAAATCCCAATGGATATGAAGTTGACATTCAGTAAAGTTCAGCCAGGAATAGCTGGATTATAAAAATGAAAGCTTAAACCTTTGCTAGTTATGAAGAAAATTGGGCTTCACTGTTGACAATCAGCAATAAGTTCCTTCATATTTATTACTGTGTGTCAGAAAATGGAGAAAAAAACTAACCAAAAGCACCCGTTAATACTGAATTTATAGTTTTCCCAGCTCTGGCACACTCCTGTCCTCCTGTTCAGAAAATGGACATTTAGTTATTCAGACATAACTTCATGTTGATTTTAATCATTTCCCTGTGAGAGTTCCCACTGGAGAAGTTCAGCAGCCCTTAGGAAGCCTGAATTAGTGCATTATATCCACTGGAGTTTAGTGGGGATTTCTTGAATCTGGCCTGGGTATGTTTTGCAGCAGTGCAGGATCTTCTGGATATGAGTAACCATGGAAATATTTATGCTGTAGAGAACTCTGTGAGAAAATATTTGGATGAGAAAAATCTCAGAATTGGGTTTCCTATCAAGTCTGCAAAACAAACAATACTCACTTTGTAGGAACACCAGTAAAATGAGCAGCTCTTGTCAGTGGCCTTGGTGATCTCCAGGGAGGAGCATTCCTGTTTTTCCTGAATAAACTATGTCCAGACTTTGTTGTGCTTTGTGGCTGCAGCTCTCAGCTACAATCCCACGTGTTATCAGATGGGTGCAGGAATCAGTGATGCATTAACTGAGTAATTAATTGTGTTTTTGGCAGCCCAGCAGCACAAGGAGAGTTTTAGTTCCCAGCTGATGGAGCTGCTGCTCCCCCTGGCCCGTGAGCTGGGTTTGGCATCAATCACACAATCCTTTAATTCCAGACTTAAAATGTGCCTTGTTTTAAGACTGATTTGGTAATCCTGTGTTTGGACAGAGCAAGAGCTGTGTTGTAAGAGGCTATTTTTATTCTTCCTGGAATTTTCTGATAGCTGACATATTTGTATCAAATGTTAATGTTGGCCAATTTAGGAACTACATCCCCATTGCCAGGGTTTACTTAAAGCCAGTTTTTGCATGTTTTGTCACGTGCTGTTAAATTATCTGAATATAGATGTTTAATTTCTCTTGTTGCCTAGCAGAGGGATGCAAGGTACAGAATTTGATTACAAATACACTTAATTTCTTGTATTATTTCTCAGGACTGCAGGTTCACATTGGTGACCATAGTGATGCTGTTACAGCTGCACTGGGGGAGTCGTGCAGTGTTGTGAAAGAAGATTTGTGCAGCAGCTTTACTTTAGATGTGGCAAAGGACTCTGGTTGTCATCACCTGCAATCAAGCCATCAGTCTGTCTTTCAAAACTTGGAAGTAGGTGCTTGAAGTCCAGTGAGAATTTAGGAATAAGTTTTTCTGTGGCAGGCACAAGACACTGGTTAGTACCAGAAATGTATCCTGTGCATGTCCAGGCTGTCAGTGCAGCAGCCATTCCAGTGTTGTAAACTTAAATTTTTTAAACTCTTCATGCTTTTTAACTGGCTTCCAGATTATTTCTGCATGCAGCCTTTTTTCCTGGATTCTGAAGTGTAGACCTTATTACTGATGTAAGTAGTTTATCTGTGGAAGTTGTGAGCTTTGAAGGTGAGAAGAGATGGTTTTTCTCCAGGATCAAGGGAGTGGTTTTGTGGGTAAATACAGTCAGTCACCAGTGTACAGATCAAGAAATAAACTGAAGTGCAAAACACTTAAACTTGCACCTCAGTCTCTAAATAGTCTGTATTCTTCCCAACAAAGTAAAACCTCTAGTTTATAATTACTGCTGCTTTAGTAACTCCCACCTAAATCAAACACACCCAGGTGGTTTTGGGAGTGGCAATTACTTATTTTGTTGCTATGAAAACCAACGGGAGAAAATCTTCAAAGTTTTAGAATCTTCCTGTTTTGAGTAAGTTAAGATTCTGAAACAGAAGATAGTCCTCCTTAAATATTTCCCTTCTTAGACCTACCTTGTAGCAACAGTGTGGTCACCTCTTCAGCCTTTTGTGATCTCAGACTGGGAGGAAATGTTTACTGAAGAGGTGTCTAATGCTGTCCATACCTCAGATGTCACTCGCTGCTGACTTTGGAGAGCTGAAATGGTTTGTTGTTTCACTTTGGTAAAGAAAACCAACTCTGGTTGGATTAATTTCTCTACCTGTATGAGCAGATTCAGGGTTTTCTTGGTTTTCAGTAGTTAAAGTGATCTGTCATGGTCAACCTGAAGAATCTTCCTTATTTATGCAACCTGTTGCTAGTTTATATCTTGTAGAGATACAGAATAGGATTCTAATACTGATGATGAGTCCTTGGACGTGATCCACCTGCCAGCATAGGAGTGTCTCAAGCTTGTCAACACTGATCAACTGTTGATTAAAATAATCTGTTGTTACAGATGCACATTGTAGAGCAACATGATCCAACAGAATCAGGACTAGAGATGCACAGTCCTTCCGTGTAACTCTCCAGAAGCAATGTGTGTCCCCCCAGCAGCCTGGGCCTGGCCCAGGGAGGGAAGCAGCACTGCTGCAAAGTGTGGCTGCTCAGCAAAAGAAAGCTTGTGAGGGCAGTGGTTATGTGGTTCCAGGGCTTTTGCTTGTCCAAATTACTTCCATCACTTCGGGTTAATTTACTTTTCAGCCTCAGCCAGCGAGGCTGCAGTTGGTCAGTATCGATTCTTATTTGAAAGTATTAATGCCCTCAGTCTTTTGAATTAAAAGTTTTAAGCTATAAATAGCTGCTCTTGGTGAGAATCTACAGTACAGCCAGTGATTAAATTCTGATTTTTTTTTTTCCTGCTTATCCACCTTTTGCCAAAGATACTTTTCATTTGTGTGTGTTGTTTGGAGGATATTATTACAGGTAGCTAATTGCCAAGGAGTTAGCTAACCAGTCAACATTTTAACCTGTGGATTAATTGCCAGCCTGTCCTGTTTGCAGGAGGTTTGTACCTTCAGGGACGTGCTTTCCCCTGCAGTGCTCCCTGCACCCTGTCACCTCATTAGTTACAGCTATAAACAGAACCCCTGAAAGGAGCCGTGTTGTGTGACATCCAGAACTCTGACACAGCAAAATACATGTCTTTTTGGAGAGTTTGATTATTCTAGATCAGTGAAAGGTCTTTTATTACTGTGGGAGGGATCTGTCTGCTCCTTGCAAGCAGCACAAGGGGGGACAAACTGGTACGAGGGGAGACAGGAGCATTTGGCTGGGGAGGCACTGCTTGTTAAAGTGACTGACAGGGAACACATTAAGCTACATTTTGATTCTGCCTCAAACAGTGCGTCAGATTTTTCCACTCCTGATGCGTTTGGGAAAAACAGGCTCTCAAAGTACCCTTTGTAGACTGGAAACCCCTAGAATTAGGGCTGAAGTTGAGCTTTAAGCATCTCTGCTAAAGTAGCTGGTGCTTCCTGTGCTGCTCTTACCAACCTGTTACTGCAGTCTGGTGTAACAGGTCCCTTGTCCTTTCTGAAGTAACGAAATCAGCAGATTTCCTGCTTTCTAAAAGCCCAGCAAAGAAAATAAATTTAACTTCCAAAAACTTAGGCATCACTTGGGTGGGTTTGGGAGGGGTGTGTGGGTTTGGAATGCATCAGCTTTTGGGTGAATTTACTACAATTGAACCTGCTGAAATTGGAATCCTAAGGAATGCATTTTGGATGTGCAGACAGTATGTATACCAAGTTATATCTAATTTTATGCAGCAATAAAACACCCCATGTTCTTCCTAAACCCTTGTTTTATCACATTGCCTAAAATGGTATTTTCAGTGGGCAGTTCTTACACTGTTTTTTGGGGAAGAGTTCAGGGGATTTCAGTTCTTCCTGTATCTGATGATACACAGTGTTTGGACTATAACTATATGATGCTGCTGCCTGCTTTTTTCTGGTTGTCCATTTTTGGTTGGCACAGCAACTTGTAAGAACCATTTTTAAACAACTCTTTGGGAGTCCTTTAATAGCATCGTACTGAAGATGAAAAAGCTCTGCGTGGGGGTGGCTCAGTCCCTCTGCAAATAGGAGACTTGGTTTGAGCCTGGTTGTAGCTCCTGTGTTCTCAAATACTAGAATGTATTTGCTGTAAGGCTCTTACCTCTTCTACCACTTGTTTTCCGCAGCTCTGTGTAATTGGACATAATAGGCAGCAAGAATTTCTATAATGGAAAGTTACAGGCAGTTGGTGTCTCAAAATAGCTCTCAATTCTTAAGTAAAAGTGACTTCCTTGCTGCACATAACTTGAAAAACTGGTGGGTGGGGGTAAGAGCTGGTTCTTGTCTCACAGACATAGGCAACTGAAAGGAGAAAATGAGGGGGAGAGAACAGTCTCTGTGCTGTATTTTTGGTGCTATTACGGAGTCAGAATTGTCATGACAACTCTTACTATTTTTCTCTTCATAATCATGAAGCTTTACTTCATTGTAAGGTCACGATTCTCCTCCAGCTGATAAATCCGTAAGATGGGGAGTTGCGTTCAGCGTTTTGTGTTCCCTTCTATGGCTGTGGTTTTATCTTCACGAAGAGACTTGCAAAACAGCATGTGGAGTTATTCCAAATCCCCTTCCTTAAGGGTGACTGGGACTCCAGAGGCAGAGAGCATCCCAGGCACTGCTGTATCCACAGGGACAGTCACGCTTTCAGCATGTGGGGCTTTTAACCTCAGGCCACGGAGCTATTTTTGGTGATGAGAAGGAAGTTACAGATGACCCAATGCTTGGCATACTGCAGATCTGCATGAGACACGTTCTGCCTGGAACGTTTCCTTTCTGAGAGTCAGCACCAATTACAGATGAGTAGTATTTCTTCTGGAGATACTCTCATGGATATCTGCCACACAGGGAATTTCACATATGGGTTACTTCTAACAACCCTGCCATCATTTCAGCAGCAGCACTAGCAGTTGTAAAGAGGATATTATCCAAACCAGTAACTTTAATGACCACATTAAGGGAGCATAAAATTAATAATCTTGATGTAATAGCCTAAACTTGATTTTAAATTCTGTAAGTGCACTTCCATGTTCTGAAACCTGCCCTGGTGCAATCATGGATGTGTGTGTAAATGAACTAGATACTAGAGCCTGTTGGTTTTTAGTTTGTCACCTGCAGTTCACCCAGTCCCCTTCTTAATTGTCTTTACAAAGCTCCTGTGCGTGGACTTGCTGACTAAATAATTGTAGCAGGGAATGTGACGTATCCAGTCTCAATAAATATCAGAGTAGTGATTCATCCAAGTGCTGAGTAACAGCCAGTAGATGGAGGAGACTTAAGGAGGAAGCATCTTTCTGTACAGCCCACTCTTGTGTCACTGTTGGATCTGTTTGTCTAAATCACTCCTCGGTGGAGGGATGACTTCAAGCCAAGAGATGAGTTGGTCTGTACACTCCTACTTCCTGGTGTTCTGGCTAAGCCCTGTGTTTTGGGTCTTAAGCAACAGAACATGCCATTAAAGCTCTGAGCTGAAAGCATTTCAGCATGGCAAGAACTGGAGTTCTGCATTCCACGTGGGTATTTAACGTTCTGCTGTGTTATGTGTTCCCATAAATGGCCACAGTCTGGACAAAGTAGGTTAGTTGTGGAGCCTGAAGCTTTCCTGCTATCTTTAGAACTGAAACTTCCCAGTGCTTTGGGCAGAAATAACCCAAATGAGATTCTTAAATCACCTCTTGCTCAGATCTCCAATTCAGAAGTTTTTACCCTGCCCATTTTTTTGCCTTGCAATGCATTTTCACATTTCTGTTTTACACTGAAGTTCTAATAGACCATTTTCAAGCCACTTATGAAAGCTAATTTTAATTTTAGGGAAGGAGATCCAAGCCCTACTCCTGTAGGAAAGCTCTCTGCCTTTCAAACCTTTAGCTGCCTGATCAGTTGTTCTCTGGGCTTAAACCAAACTCTTGTCCTTAGATATTGTTTAAGCCTGGAGGGTAAAGGGAATTTCTACAGTACAGCCAAGCTTTTTTTCCCCCTAGTCATGTACTTAAAACAGAGCTGCTAAAAGTAGGCTTTTTGGGGTTTTGTGATTTAATATTACTTTCTCTTGTTCTGGAACAGATCTAGTCCTCACTTAATAATATTAGATCCAGCTTGAGCCTTTCTAGAGCTTAGCATTCACCGAGGGATTTCCCTCAGTCTGTATATAAGAAAAACCCCCCAACGTGGTCTTCAACATTTAACAGAAGTTTAATGATGCTGTGCTGTCCTACTGCCATTTTAATTCTTTATTTGATCAGTGTTGCCATGAGTAGCCAATGCCTTCTTTTTGAAATTCTTCCCCTGCTCAGCTTCGGTTTGACACAGCAACAAGTAAATGCTGCTTCTCAGTAGCAAAACTCACTGAAGCTTCTACTCAGCCCATCAGGTGTAGAGTAAATTGGTGTAACATGACCATGGCTAACACATGACTGTATAATTAAGCATTCTTAAGTAACTTGCATCCAATTAGCAAGTGACTCGTTAAAGGCAGTGTGGTTGTCTCATTGCTTATCCCCGTTGGAACTGCAAGGCTACAGAAGTAGCTGTGATGGGGGGTCTGGAGTAGGTTTTTTTGGCTGAAATGAGTCCTTCTGGGCTAGAAATCTATTCTAATTTCCCTGGGCCTTGTTGATAAGAGGTTGCAATGCTGAGCTTCAGATAAAATAGAAGCCTGCGAGCTTTCTGTTTTTGAAGTTAAGGGACTATTCAATATTAAAATAACTTGTTCAGTGTTTTCCTGCTTTTTTTTTCTGCTTGACCCCCTTCTGAGAAATGCAACTATTTTTCTCCACCTGCTAATGCTCACTTTTTTTCCTTCTTTCCTCATCTTGTAGTCAATAGACATGGTAGGTTTTTTTTCTTCACTATGGATAAAAATCAGTTCTCATAAATAGGCTGAGCCTCTACTCTGATAAATTGTGATTTAATTTGTAAAAAGAACCTGATGGTAATGATCATCTTGTTTAACTAAATTTTGCCAGGACAGGCAAGGCTGCTGTGCAGCACTTTGCATGTCCTGCAACCCACAGCCTCTTGAGCTGCTTCTCATCTGACTTTATAAGTTCTCACAACAAGCAAGAAAATAATTACAGTTCCTCAAAGGAGCTTTTAGATTGCTATTGGAAATTTTGGATAAGCAAGTAGGTAGCTCTGTTCCTACCTTTTATCTCTTCACATACTGTGGAACATCTTCCTTCTGTTTTATCTTATAAATATGCACAGGTGATACTATTGCCCTTCTCACTGTCCCCTGAAACTTGACTTGTGTAAAGAGTTCCTATCCCAAATTCTGAATGGCTGTCACTGAAAGGGAGGGAGGGATGGATGTGTGTAACCACACACGAGGATGGTTCTCATCTTCCCTTTAGCAGTTTGTCATCAACATTTTAGGTACAGAAGCCAGACAAAGTGAGGAGAATCAGGCAGGTCCCTGCTGCCGTGTACAGGAGTGGCATTTTGGGTGCTGGTGAGAAGTTTCCTGCCTGGTGCTCACCCGTGACTCAAACAGCTGAGGCAGCAGGAAACTGCAGTAGTAAATTGAGTTTGGAGCAGTGTAACAGGGCACTAGGGGCTGACTCAGTGGAGCAGCTGGGCTGTTGCCTCAGGAGGAGCCACTGAAGGAGGCTGCCTGGCCTGGCCATGACTAACCCTGGTCTGGCAGGCCTGACTGATGCTCTCAGCAGGCTCTGAAAGCTGCACCCAGCTGGACAGGCAGGAGCTCAGGTTGACTGGCTCCACCTAAGGCTGGAGCCTGAGACAGACCCATCCCTCTCCAGTGACCTTCCCGTGCCACAAAAAGGAAGCAGAACTTGTACCTGACAATCCCAGTACAAGGACAAGGCCAGGTATAAAAATAAACCTCTATGGGAAAGCTTTGGTTTTAAGACCTGGTGATGGTGAGTGTGTGGTACTAAAGCTGAGGAGTTTGATTCATTACACAAATAAGCATTTTAACTGCATGTACAAACCAGACTTCCATTTTAACTGAGTTTTAAGGTGATAAACAGAACAGGTTTTTAACCTTCTAAAATCACAGAATGATTTGGGTTGGAGGGACCTTAAAGATCATCCAGGTGAAGCCCCCTGCCATAGGCAGGGACACCTTCCACTGGAGCAGGTTGCTCCAAGCCCTATCTAGCCTGGTATTTCAAGACTTAGAAGTGACTAGAATAGGCAGTCTTTTTTTCCTAGGAAGTGGGGAAATAAAGCACCAAGGCTTGCTTTCAACTTCTGGAAAGGTCAACAATTTATGAAACTAATTCAGAAGTGGTTTAAGAAATTACAGCTGAATAAAGCTATTTAAAAATAGATTGGCTCTGCAAGCATTAATTCCAGTTACATTGCTTGATAGGTCCTCACAGCTTTAGAACTTACCACAAGCACTGTTTTAAATTGAATTAGTTTTTAATTTCTTCTATTCCTCCAATAAGCCTAGGCTTAGTACTTAAGATTAAAATTCCTTTTCTAGAGCTCCTGCTTGTTATAGCAGCTGTTTGGAATTGTCAGCTGTGCACATCACCTTAACCTGTAACCTGCTGCTTGCAGTGAGCTGTGGTGGTCTGTCTTCTGCCAAGAGCAATCACAGACTGTGGCTATGAATGAATTGCAAATTGTGGTATTGGTTAAGCAAGGAATAAAAAAGTACTAGTTTTTAATACTAAACTATGCAGCATAAACAAGAGACCTGTCTAATGTGTAAGGTTGTTCTTCTGTGCATATCTGGCTCAAATAAAGTGCTGTAGGAAGCAAGCAGCCTGATAATGTCTTTCCTTCCTAATGTCTGTTTAGGTACAGTTTCTGGCCTACACTTTTTTGAAATAAAGGCTCACAGACAGTAAAATGGAAAATTTATTAGTGCAAGTTGGTCACTCAGTTTTTTCCAACAAGTACATACCATCATCCCATGCTTAATGCATCATAAACAAACATGGTCTAAGATAAGAAAAGTTGAACTTATTTTGGAGTAACAATGTGTTACATATTGTCATCATCTGATTCATCTTCCTCTTTCAAAGATTCCTGTTTCAAAAAAAAAAGTGTAATTAAAACATAGTTTAACAGTTATTTTATAATTCAGCCTATGATAAGTACAATGAGTTTTGCTGTAGCTTCACCACCCTCTCACTGTCCAAAGTCTCGTATTCAGCAGTTCAGCTCCCAACAACACATTTACTTTTGAAGGAGAATGACACCAGCAGTGCAAGCTTCTGAACTGTAGGTTCTGAAAGCAAGAACTCCCCCTGGATTACACTGTAACCTTCAGTACTGTCCCTTTGAATAGCACCAGCTCCCACTGAACTGATGTGTGTTGGAATGATACATTTTCCAGTCCTCACAACAACTTGTCAAGTGAAGCACTGAGACAACACCAAAGTCAGACCTTACCTTGGCATATTTTTCTGCTTCTTCCCTGATGTCTTTGGGAACAATTTCATGTTTTCCATTGGTTACTGCCAATAAAAAGAGTGCATGTTATGTACAATTCACACAATGACCTTGACATAAAGAGCAAATTTAAGAAGCAATGTTTTACTTGAGTTATAGAAAGATATATATTTTCTAGAGTGTTTAGAAATAGTAGAAATGCATTACTTTCTCCAACCCAGCTGAGTTCCAGCTCAAAAGCTTTATCCTTTACTTCATCATGAACTATGTAGATTCTGGAAGGAACAGACAAAGGACAGGTTAGAACAGACTGATCAACAAGCTAAATATACTTTTATTATATCCTCAAAGATACTTCTTCTGTTGAAGTATTCTTATGAGTAATACAAGTTCCCCCCTGTGCTTTCTCCCCACCAAACACAGAGAATTAATTTTCCAGGCTTAACTGCCAGTCTTAACAATACCTTAAATCAATACAGCTAAGATGCAGGTTGAGATGTTCAAGTTGCCCTAACTGGAACAAATACTAAGATTTAAATACTGCAGAACCAAGGCTGCATCATCACTGCCTTCTGCCACATGAGTTATAACACAGCCTGGAGTGTCCTGCCTTTCCCTGTAAATCTTACTCCAGGTTCTTTCTAGCCAACACAAAAACCTTGGAGATACTGGAGGAAGGAAGGATACCTGCAGCACCACACTAAGTACTTCAAATTAAAGTCTAATAAAAGTACTGTGAAACAAATATAAAGACTAAAGTGAGTTCCGAGCTGAGGCAGAGTTAAAGGACAGAAGTATTTCCATGATTTGAAATTCCATGTCTAATTTGTGCCATTCTAGACCTGCTCTGAGGTCCTGGCAAGGTTGTAAGAAGAGAGATCCCACAAATTCCTTCCTCCAGCTGCTGCTGTGACAGCCTCAAACACAAACTCCAAAATCACCTCACGTGCTGCAACACCAATGAGAGAAGCGTAGTCACTGCTTTATAACCTAAGCAAGAGCCAGAAAATGCTGGAAACTGCAGTTTTGCAGCTGCAGATTATTAAATTTGTGACAGTTTTTTGTGACAGTTTGCTTCAGTTTGAAACCACAGCAGGCTCACCAGGATGGGTTTTTGTCAGGTTGGAGACTTACATTTTTGCCACCTCTTTAACAACATCACGGCAGGTCATTTCTTTCATCTGTGGACAAAAAAACCCACACAGGATAAGAGAATATAATGTTTTCCACTTCCACGAGGCCAGAATGGTGGCTGTGAATGTGTCTAATGAGCTTAGTGTTCATTAGAAAGTAACAGAAAGTAAAGACTAGGACCACATTTATTCCCTACAGTGGATCTTTCAGCCTGTCTGTGCAAGTCATTCTCACAGTGAGAAATTCTACAGCTGAAGGAATCTGAAAAAAAAACATTACTTGGAGACTTCCCCACTTTAAAGCATTCATTAGCTGGAAGCTTAGAAGCTACACAGGTGACCTTGGCACCCTAAAAGCTTCACTTCTGGTTGGATGCTTTATGATCAACTGATATAAAATCACCACATGTACAATATGGGGGAGGCACCATATTTTCACATGTAATATTCATATTCCTTCTAGGTAGTAGACTTAATACTTTTGGTCTTGCCAACATTCTGTGCAAGCAATTTTGACTTTTAATTAATGCTCCAAGAGGATAATATTGTTTAGCAACCAACTGCCTGCCTGAGCAAGGTATCAGCAACTCATTTTATATTTTCTCAGTTATATCACAGTTAATTAAAATAAAGTCTGGTGCAAATTTCCATGGCATAATAAACTTATGTTTTGTAGGTCAAATCTCTTGCCAGTCAACTCTTCTGGACTATGAAGCAGTAATATATTCTACTGTATTTCATTAGTGCAGTTTACCATCTCTTAGGATTCCCAAAATGTTTTCAAACCTGTAGTAGGGAAGCCAGTTTCGAGACACTGGTGAAGGAATTAAGATTACAACAGCCCTTGGTTCATGCTGAGTTGTCACAGCCCTTTCTGGAGTCAAGCTCACACCCTCAGAAGCCAGAGAAGAAGTGCCTGTGCCTCGTTAGACAGATGTGCCCTCACAGTCCCAGCTGGAGAACTTCCCTAACAGACAGAGACCCTTTGCCCCAGGCTTTGAATTTGTGACACTCAGTGGCATTTGTGACACTCAATCCATAACACAGCACTGGCTGCTGTGCAGAGATGTCACTTGTGTCACACAAACATTTACATTACTGGGTGTATTGATGCATATAAAGGTACCAATCAAATAGGAAACCCCAAAGGTCTGCCACTGTCATGTGTATTTACAAGAGAGAAAACTGAATTTAAATTTTCTCATCATCCTTTTCCCATCCCACTGCAGACACTAAAGGTAAACACTTTTATCATGGAAGTTAATGATGATCCATGTATCAAAAAGCTGTATGTAGCATCAGAGCTGCAGGAGATCAAGAGATTCAAGCAGTGTTCACACAACTCCCAAGTTTTGCCACAGCTGAAGATTACAGACATTCCCATAAAATGCAAGAGATGTGATGAATGCAGGGTTTTCTTCTTGTACCCTCAGCTACACGAGGGTTTCACATGCTGTGTCCCTCCCAGATACAGGATCTGCTCTCTGGTACCTGTAAGGCAGGTTTAGAGTTTTGACTCCCTGCTTGCCTCTGTCCACCTGGAGTCATCCCTTCCCCAGGGACCAATCCGAGCTGACAGGCTGCTCCAGGCTGGATCACCCCACAAAAGCTTTTGTACTTCTGTCTTTTCCCCATCTTAGCTTTACCAAATTCATCTTGTCAAAATTAGCTCTGACCTGGAAACCTGCCCAGTCTAGAGTTCCAGCAATTCACATTATTAACTATGTCAGTCAATAAAGCAGAAGTTTTTGAAAAATCTCAGCACTGCACAGAAAACTGAACTTCTTGGGTAGAAATTAATTTTTTTGGAGTACATTGTATGTTACCCAACATATCACTGTCTTTCTGCCAGTGTGCACACATGGAAATTAAAATTAGGATTTCCCAGATGCCACAATTTCAGTATCAGAATCAGATGATCATGCAGCCTTCTTACTTTTAATTTGCTATTCAAGCATCTGACCAGATTCAAAACTGACTGAATTCAGTCTAAGAATGTTCTAATTTTCCTGTAATTTTTCAATTGTGATGCTACAGCACCATAAACAGACTATTCTTAAAAGTATAATGATCAAATACACTCTGAACTTTTCCATGAACAGCTGGGATGTCCCTCTGCACACCAAAGTAGGATGCAAGCAAAGTATCACAGAAAAAGTACAGGAGACAGACCAGGAGATGGATTCCCATGTTGTCTCCAACTCCAAGCGTGTCAGATATTAAAAGAGGAAGATGGAAATGCTTCAGGATTCTTACATAATTAAAATCAGCTTAAGGCACACTTCAATACCTTTTGGTAGTGTGCTCTCCACAGACTAGTTTGTCCATAACAAGACCAACTTTTTTGAACTTGTTAAACAAAAGGATCATCTAAAACTTTTGGGAAAAAAGTTTGTACAGCACCCTGTACAATGCTGCCCTATGGTTTTCAATCAGAATGTAAAGCTTATTTACACCTTTGTACTCACTCACTCACTTTACTCACTGGCAAATGTAGAAGAAAATATTCCACCTGCTTCTCCTGTATTTTATACATTTTAGGCATCCAAAAAGAGAACATCATAAACTAGGAATACTTGTCTTGAAAAAGCACAACAAAACTGTAACACCATACCTGAAGTTTTTCTATCTCTGTTTTTGCAGCCTGCCTGGCTTTACCAATGGCACACCCCCAATAACCCTAAAAGAAAAAAAAATAAAATGTGCAAATTAATTAAATATTAAATTTTCTACAGCTCTTACTGTCCCTTAGCATATGACAACCCCACCCTGCTCACATAGTGAGAGGCCAATACACAGTACTGGTGGTGTTCTCTCAGGGCACATCCCCAAATTGTTGAGTAGAACCCAATTTCTAAATCAAGTGCTACCTCTGTTGATAGAAAAGAGAAGTGCTCAGTAGTTCCTGGACAGAAACTTATCTGCTCAAAATTTTATAACAGATATTTTTTATTGCTATTACAGTAAATAGAAGAACCAGCTAGAATTAGTTTGAAGAGAGAAGTTCTACAGGAACTACAGATCAAAAAAAAACCCAACCTGAACCCAACCTACTGTGAAAACATATTTGAAGTGTAAGCACATAAAAATTAAGCACTTCTGTTTCCTTCAACAGCCCTGGTATGGATATATTTTAAGAAAATTTTAAAAAATCAAACAGTATGAGTGTGTCTCTTCCACTGTGTGACACACAGCTGAAAATGCAGCACTAACAACAATTAACAACAATTTCTATTTTGATTTGACTTGCTGTTGGCAGCCAGGGCCAGAGGAACAGCCCTCTCTTACCTGGAGCACTCAGGGAATGGGGTATCACTACAATACTTGCCTGTCTGGGGCAGTGCATGGGAGTTTTCACTGGATATAGCCAGCTGGAACGAACTTCAAAATTCTGAGAGACAAGTCTTAAACTTGTTTCTCAGATTGTACTTCTAAGAAGCACACAGAGTGTGTGTTTAACAAGGACATGCAAATGAGCAAACCCCAGCTCTGGTCATTTGAAGCAGTGATTCACCAGTGATCTTCCCAGGCAAAAAGAGAAAAAAATCAACAGCCCTTCTGGACCAACACTTACTATTTTCCTAATTAGGAATTTTTTAAAGGGGAATTTATGCCAAGATGGAAATATTTGTGACACACTCACGTATGAAACTCCTGATGGATCAATCATGTACAGTTGTGCACCATCATCACTGTCATAGGAGCCCAACATGAAACTGGAGGAGAAAAGAGAAATTAAAAATATTTCTTCTGCCAACACACCCAGAACTACAGAGACCACACCAGCTCGGGTTTCCTACACTGCTCCTGGGGCAAAACTCCTGCTACGCTCCATTGAGCATCTGTTGAGTGTTCTCATGACAATGAGTTGTCAGAAACATTTTACTGACCAGTAACTTGACCTCTGTTTATCAGTCCCTTTGTACTAGAGCCACATAGTAATTGTAACCTGCTCTTTAGGTATCAGGACAAAACCAGGATGATTGCAGAGGAAAGTTCTGCTTTTGCCACTGTCACAGACTTAATAGCACAAACTCTTCAACTTTAAAACCCAGGAACAAACTGGCAATCTGCTACAGGAATCTGAATTCTTCACCTGAGGTTTTACACACACAGGACAAGAACGGAGAGGAGAATCTCTTTCTGAGGTGAATTATGGGTTACTAATTCCGAGTTTAAAAAAAGACCTTAGGCAATTCCAGCAATTGTGAACCAAAAGACAGTTCCAAAGTGTGTGTGTGACAGACTCACCTGCAGCCAAAGGGTCTGACAGCACTGTACAGGGTGTAGGCGTGCACATACATGGCCACTCTGTCCGCAAGGTGCTGCGTGGGAAAAGGGAAAACAAACACTGGAAACCCTGATTTACAGGAATCAAACCTCAAGTAATAACACTGAATTCTCTGTGTCGAGACTAAAAGCCAAAAAACCTGAGAATTCCTTACCTTCAGAGGAATATCATAGCCATAGTTGGATCTAAAGTTGGAAGCCTCTTCCCTGGCGATGTCTGCCAAGGAGCGGGCGTCTGCCAGCAGCCCTGCCACTGCCTGCAAGGAGAATTCATCAGCCAGGCCTGACACACCTTTAATTCCCACTGGAATTAATTACTAGCACTGAATTCAAAATTCATCTTCATCTGCCATCAAGCTCAAAACGTGTCAATGTGGTTATATATTAACACAGAACAGTTTTTTCTCTAGGAAAATCAATAGCCAAAGTTATCTTCATGTTAAGTGGTGTCATGATTTGCCATGGCTACACTAACCCAATCAATACTTCATATCATGTATATCCAACATGTTTCACATTTCTGTCACACAGTAACCACTACCTGACATCATCCTGTCATCACTATTATGGATTAGCCATCCATACACTGGTATTTAAAGAATTCAGGCAATTCCCACATGTTTGAGAATCCTGTATGCAGCACTTAACACACCTTATTTGTTAACTGAGTAGAAAAGTACCATTTTAACACTTGTGTTTATATTGTCATTCAACTGGAATGCTGAAAAGCATTTCAAAAAAAGTTAAAACAGCCTCAAAATATGTCAATCCTCTGTTACAAATCTGGCTTTTATTTATGCATGTTTGTGTGCAATCGAGAATAAATTACAGAAAACAGTAAAAAACCCACTGGCATTTTTTGCACACAGAAACATTATCATTACTTTATTAATCTACTTATTATTGATTCTCTGATTCATAGATTTCTCATTTTGAGGGGGGGGTCCCTTGGAATTTATGGAAACCCAAAATGAAATGGCCCCTTACCATCCCAACGTGTCGGTCGACATTGAAGAGACGTTTATTGGAACCCTCCTCATAAAGCTTGGACAGAACTAGTTTTTCTACTCCAAAGACAACACCATCTTTGCATCTTATCCCAATTGCTGTACTGGAAGACAAGATAAATGTCAGTTCCTCACAGAGAACCGCAGTGGAAAATAAATAACAGAGAATTAACAAGACACCACAAACAATCGCATGATTTCCACAGAAGTAAAGTTGTTACAACTCCACTTTAGAAGTGAAGACAACAAGGGGGGGGAAGAAGCCAACACTCACCAAACCTTTATTTTCTCAAACAAAGGAGGGAGCTGCCAAAAATTCCCAACCCAACATTTTTGGATAGAGTGGGGGAATTGTTTGGAGCAACAGTCAAGCCACTGCCACACTCTGCTGAGTGACACTGGAGTGAAATTCATGGACTGTTCACCCTCTCCTTTTGGCAAATTCCCTGTTGATCTAGGAGATGGGACAACTCTTTCTCTAACCCTCAAAAAGTGCCTCATCAGGCATAAACTACCAACCATGGCAACCACAAAACACCTGGCTAACCAAGGAACAGGTTGATCGGAACACGTTGCCCAGGGAAGCTGTGGCTGCCCCATCCTTGGAAGTGTTCAAGGCCGGGTTGGCCAGGGCTTGGAGCAACCTGGGACAGTGGAAGGTGTCCCTGCCCATGGCAGAGGGTTGGAATGAGATGATCTTTAAGGTCCCTTCCAAGCCAAACTATTCTGTGATTTATCCTTATCTGGAGCCTGTGGCTACGAGCAGACACCGGGGTGATCCAGCTGTGCCTTGCCAATCACTCATCTCACTGGGATTTTCCCTTCACAGCATTCCTCTGCACAAACTCCAGGGAAGACAGATATTCCCAGAGGAGCTGATGTAGCTTCAGCAGAACTTGGATGTCCTCCATTTCTTGAGGAATCCCTAGGAAGTTATTACACATGGAGGACCTGAGCATGTTTCAGTGCCTCAATTCACATCCGGAAAATGGGCTTTTAGATCAGAACTAATTTTAACATCATAATTCTACCTGCAACACCATTATGTTTCTGTAGTCCAACGACACTGCTTTAAAAGAGGCCAGCAAACAGAGAGAGGTGCAGATATTTGTATCTTACCTGCTGTTCTCCACTGCTTTCATAGCATATTCCACCTGAAACACTCTGCCATCTGGAGAAAATGTGGAAGCTGACAGGTCGTACTGGAGGAGAAAACACAATGCTCAGGGAAAAAAACCAAACACATCATACCCCAGTGTTTAAAGATCGAGTCTCCTTATTTAAAAATGCAGGGCTGTCACTGACAGCCTGTGCACTCCCAGGAGCAGGGTGGGACATACAGAAACAGGAGAAAACAGAGCCTAAAAGCCAGGAGAGGCCATTTCATCAGTGCTGGGTGAAACTGCAAATCCCATCAATCCAGATGCTGAACGGGTCTGAAATCACTGTGCATTACACAATCTATCAGACTTATGGGAACTTTCTGTCCGCCTTCACATTTCATAGAATCCCAGACTGGCTTGGGTTGGAAGACACCTTAAAGCCCACCTCATTCCACCTCTGCCATGGGCAGGGACACCTTCTACTACCCCAGGTTGCTCCAAGCTCTGTCCAGCCTGGCCTTGGATACTTCCAGGGATGGGGAAGCCGCAGTTTCTCTGGGCAAACCTGTGCCAGGGCCTTACCACCCTCACAGGGAAGAATTTCTTCCCAATATCCAGCCTAAATTCAATTTCCAATACCCAACCTCTTCCACTTTCCACCCATCACTCCTTGTGCTCTCACTACAACTCCCGACCAAGAGCCCCTCTCCGGCCTCCCCGCGGGCCCCCGTCTATTTTACAATTCCTGACAGCAGGAACACATTTGAAGTGCACAAACGCATATTATGCACAGAAGTATAATAAGTGTTTTATCCCCGCCCCGCCCCCGCCGCCGGTTCCCGGGGCCTCACGGGCCGCAGTGACTCAGCCCTCCCGCAGCGCCCCGCGGCCGCCCCCCTCGCCCTCACCCCGGCGCAGGGCGGCCCCGGGAGCGGTGGGGGCCGGTCCCGGCGGGCAGTGCAGCCGCGCTATCCCGGCGATCCCGCGCTCCCGGCGCGATCCCGGCGCACTCACCCCGGTGCCGATGGAGCTCATGGCGGCGCCGCTCCCAGCCCGGCCCGGCTCGCGCGCACCGCGCAGCAACGCGCACGCGCATTGGGCGCCGAGCGGCGGCCCCCGGGTGTGACGTCACGCGCCATGCGCTGAAGGGCCCTTCCTGTGTCGCACACTTCCAGTGCCCGGCTAGCTCAGTCGGTAGAGCATGGGACTCTTAATCCCAGGGTCGTGGGTTCGAGCCCCACGTTGGGCGCATTAATTTTGTGCCCTCTCCCACCGATTCCCTTTCGGAGCGCTCCCGGCGGGAAACCGCCCGCTTCACGTTGGGCGCAGCAGTTTTGTGCCCCTCACCCGTTTGGAGGCATCCCGGCGGGAAAACACCGCCCCACCATCCCTGAGGGGGATTCACCGCCCGCTCCGCCTTGGGCCCAGCGCTTTTGTGCCCCTCGCTCTTTAGGAGCGCTCCCGGCGGGAAAGTGCCGCCTCACCACCCTCTCCCAACATCCCTGAGGGGGATTCACAGCCTGCTCCAGGTTGGGAGCATTACTTTTGTTCCCCTCGTTCTTTTGGAGCGCTCCCGGCTGGAAAATACCGGCTCGCCACCCTCTCCCACCATCCCTGAGGGGGATTCACCGCCAGCGCTCCGGAGAACCGGGAGGCTCCTGAGGGAATCCCGCAAATACAGCCTGTGGAAGTGATTAATACACTGTTATCCCCGAGAAAATTAGTTTTTATAAGTGAGCTGGGTGCAGCAGTGACGCGTACATAGTAAAGTAGGAGCTGGGATAATCTTGGCACTGAACGCTGCATGCCTGCAAAAAATCGCTCTTTTTAATAAATGGTTTTGATGCAGGAATGACACGCACGTAATAAAGCAGGAGCTGTGCTAATCCTGGCACCGGCTACTAAACATTGCATCCCTGAAAAAAATTGCTTTATTTAATAAATGATCAGGATGCAGGAATCGGAGAAATTAATACGTTAATGAAGTAGGAGCCGTGGACGCCCTCGAGGGCAGGGAGGAATTACAGAGACACCTGGACAACCTGGAGAGCTGGGAAAGAAAAGGCCCAGGGAAATTTAATAAGAGCCAGGGTGGGATCCTCCGCCTGGAATGGGGTAACCCTGGTTACACACAAACCGGGGGAGGAGGAGCTAAAGAACAGCCACACGGAAAGGGATCTGGGGTTTTATAGTAGGAATAAATTCTCCCCTGTGAGGATGCTGAGGCCCTGGCACAGGTTGCCAGAGAAGCTGTGGCTGTCCCATCCCTGGAAGTGTTCAAGGCCAGGTTGGATGGGGCTTGGAGCAACCTGGGATAGTGGAAGGTGTCCCTGCCCATGGAAGGGGGATTGAAACTGGATGGCCTTTTAGGTCCCTTCCAAAACAAACCATTCTGGTACTCTGTGGTTTGGGTTGGTCCATCACTGGAACAGACTCTGCAGGGAAGTGCTCAGGACACCGAGCCTGTCAGAGCTCAAGGAGCTCTGGATGATGCTCTCAGCCACACGATTTAGTTTAAGTAGTCCTGCAGGGACCTGGACTTTTGGGGACTTATGACTCATGGTATTACGATCCTTATGGGGTCCCTTCCAACTTAAGATATTCCCTAATTCTATGAAAAGGGAGAGGAAGGGAACGAGGTAAAGCCCCTTCTCCCAAGGACCAGCTCCCACTGACACAGCACAGACACAGGCAGACATAACAGGCTCGCGAATATTATAAAATATTCTTCCTGTCAGCAGGACTCAGCTGGAGCTGTTTGCAGTTGGTTAACACCCATCTTATGGAATGGCATCCAGTCCAGAACCAGGAACTTTAGAGGAAAATCCTCCAGTTACTGCAGAGGTTTGTGTCTGCCACTGTCCTTCAGGATAAATCATGTGTGCTCACTGTGCATTTGCTGCAAAGATCCATGGATCTCTGCCGTGCCAGGGAGGGAAGAACTACAACAGTCAGGCTGTAAAAAACCAGCCAACCCCCTCTCTACACGATTACACATTTAGGGTGTGATCTCCAAGGGCTTCCCAGGGCAAGCCATTAATAGTCTTTCTCACCCCTCCCATGAACTAAGAATCGTGTTTATGTCCTTAACAGGTCCCAGGACTCTGCGCTTCAGCCCAGCAGTAACACAGGAGTCAGGAATTCTGGTCCTGCCAGAAACAGCAGCTGTTGGAGCTGTTCAGTGATGCAGAAACCCCACAGGAGAGGATTTGTGTGGGCAGAACGAAGACAAGGTCGCAGAACACGCCAGGAGAGTTCCAGGGTACATGTGCACAGCAGCACAGGAATATCCTGAAAAAGGCTAAGAATATCCTGAATTTCCTCAGCTGCAGTCTGCTGCAGTTCAGGAAAATGACATCATTGCACCACCACGACCACGGGCTCCATAGGAGTTTCATCCTTCCCTCTGAGAACCTTACGGACACGAGTAATCCCTCCCAGCTCCACAGGGCTTGTGCTGATGGAAAACTCTCCTCTCGGGAGCAAGCCTTGCTAAGCTCTGGCTCAGTTCTTATTGAGGTAAAACAGGACCAGGGTCACAGAGGTGCAGCCCAAATTATTCAAATTATAACAGAAAATGAGCAGCAGAGCCTGGGCCTGTGTGTTCTGTACACCTCAGGCTGGCTCTGCGTCTGGAACTGGGACAGCGCCCATTTATCCAGCCTGGAATTCCACGAGAACAGGGTCTCTAAAAAACCAACCTCATCCCAGGACTATAAAACAACTTCTCACAGCTACACCTGTTTTTCCATGCTTTCTCTGTAACAGCCATGCAGCTCATCCGAAGTGGGAAGAAGGCAATTCAAAAACACAGCTTCTGCCAGCACCTCTGGGGAGAAATCATTGGCAGCACTCCGAGACCTCTGTCACCAACCAGCAAAGTCTCACCTAACACAGACTCTAACACTTGAAACAGCAGTTCCTGGGTTTTGTGGCTTTTTTCATTTGAAAACCATTAAATTAAAAGGGAGCATCTCCTCCCATGTGCCAACTAACACCATGTGTTAAGGCAAAGCACGTATGAAACAGAACGGCAAGTGAGCCAGTGAGTCAACTTTGCCCTCACACCCCTGTTTACAATCAATTTGCAATAATTTATTACAGTTTATAATTCTGAAATCTTTCTTGGAGGAGAGATACCGGAAGAGTTTTCAGCTCAGCATTACATCAGAACTACAGGCACAAGAGTTCTCTGCTGAAACTCTCAAAACAGGATGGTGTCCAGGGGAAATAATGTCCCACCACCTTTGCTGAACAGCCCCAAACCATTTCCTCACAGGTGATTCGAGGGTGGAATATTTTAATGCAGGACTTGGCAGAAAAAAACCCTTCCATACATATTTTCCTTCCATGGATATTTCCCCTCCTTCTTCTAAGCATATTTTAAAATTAAAATCTCTCAAAACAAATTCTCTCAGCAGTGCCATTTACTATACAGATAAATAACAAACAACTCAGGAGGGTACAACTCATGACAGTGCAGAATTTCTTCAGAACAAGACAAAAAAACACAGGAGTTGCCAGAATGAAGTTCTTAAACTATAACTGGACATGTTTTTAAATAGTGTTAGTGCCTACACTCCCTGAAAACATCCAGGTTGCTGATATTTAATAGTGTTACACACAAAGTACTTCATAAAAAAACAAAACCCAATGCACATGTATCTGAAATGGTGCAGAATCCTTGTGCAACGTGCAGGTGCTTATTTCTCTGTAGAAAAAGCCCTTTTCATCAATGGTGGGGGTGCTTTTCCAACGTCAAACATCATTTCCAGAGGAGGATTGTTCAGGCAGCACCAGTCGGGAATGCGGCCTGTCTGGCTGTAATATTCCTTGGACACGGATCGGCTCCCAAGTATGTCCTGGAGTGCTCCAAAAATGGCTCCTGCATTATTGGGAAGGAAGAAAAAAACCTGCATTAATTTGATGTACTGAATTTCATTTTCTAATTCTTCCCATCCAGAATCTCAACTGGTTGGGCTTTTTCAGCTCTGTCCCACAAATTAAAGGCTTTCCTTTTTTCCTTTTCAGTAGCCCAGCTAATCCCAAACTGCTTCCATTTATGTCCCTTGAAAGTAACTGAAAACAAAGAATCATCTACTCTCTGCTGACAGCAAACCCGGCCTGGTTAACCAACTTCTTATGACAAAGCTTCCTAAAAGTTTTTATTTTAAGCACTTCAACCAAACCCCCTTTGTAAGGGGTTGTTCAAGGCAATTTCCTCTCCTCAAAAAGTTATCCCACAAGTTCACACAAGCTGTGAGAAGGTCCAGCCCGTGGCAGCTGACCAGAGCTGCCAGGGAAGAAAAGCATCAAGAACTTGGTGCCTAGAAACTGTCCTGGTTTGCTAATCCTAAAAATAAGAGGTTTGAAAACTAAAAGTTTATGGTGTTAGTTACTGGCACTTGTGACCAGCACAGGGAGTTGGCAGCCTTTCCATAGCTCCTCCAGCAGTGATTAACTTGATTTTTCCACAAGTAGGAATCTCTGCTCTGCCTCTTAGTATGGAGGTAGCTCTGTCCTGCACCTGAGCCAGCACCTCACCTTTCACCTGTTTCCAACTGCTCCTCACCTGTTTAAAAGCTCCCATAACCCTCAGTGCCCTCCAAATATCCCTGAGGGAGCTTTACTCCACACACTAACAATTCCCCAGAGCTCACTGCAGCTCGATGTCAACACTTCACCTCATTTGTCCTGCTGTTTGTTCATCACAAATCTCACTTGGAAGGTTTGTTTTCACCTTCTCCTCTCAGTTGTTCCCGTTCTTACCTCCCAGCCAGGCCACACAGTTGGGTTTGGCAGGTGGGGTGTGAATCCTGAAGGTTTTGGTGGCCAGTGCTTCCTTGTACTTGGGTTTCTCCACCAGGTACCTGATCTCTGCCATGAGCCTGTGGAGGAATCCCGGGAGCATCGCGGTGCCCCCGATCACCACCAGGTTCTCTGCCAGCTGCTTCCTGGTGTCTATGGGGCACTAATGCAAACAGGGAGACAAAAATAAACACCCCAAAAAAAATAATTTTAACTGGAATTGCCTGAAGTGCATTCAGAGGTCTGTTAGACATTCAGTCCATTTCCATGCCCTCCCAATTGCTGTTTTCCCATATTTAACTGGAACATAATCAACATAAGCCAGAGGGAAATGCCTGGAGGTGCAGAGGTGAGGGGTCCAGGCACAGACCTCCTTAAACAATTTGTTTGCATAAGGAATTCTAATTGAAGTGTTTGCCATGTCAGCCCAAGTCCTTGGCTCTCCAATAAATTATGTCTCAGCAAACTTTATTTAAGTGGCATCAATAACTACAGGGAGTCAACTTTAATTAACACACATCCATCACCACATAATGAAAATTTCCATTTACAGTGGTTTTCTAATGCATTTTTTTCCTAAATATAATAAGAACTGCAGTGTTTGTATATGCCAAGAAAATTTTCTGCAATAAATCCAATATGCTGCCTGTAATAAAGATGTCCAAATTAATTTTATTCCAGCTCAGGTAAACGAGCAGCCTGCAGGACTCAAAGTCTTGAGTCATTTATAACTGCAGGATCTCCAAGGCTGGAGGAATTCCATAAATTGTTTAATACAAAGATACCTGAACGAGGGAATCCAAGATCAAAGTGGCAACAGATGTCTCTTCATTATCCTGTTCAAACAGTATCTCCACCACGGAGTCCCTGTGGAACAGGCAGGAAAGTGAGTGTTAACGAGAGGCAAAACCACACTGTGAGCTGAACTCAGGAACAGCAGAGCTGAGATAACTTCAGACTTCCTGCTGCCAGCACATTGTCACCTCTGTCACACAGCCCATGCACTGGGCAGTGCCAAAGGGCAAAGGACAATCATGGAATCCTTAAGATTGGAAAAGACTCCACCACTTCCCTGGGCAGCCTTTCAATGAAGACATTTTCCCTCATCTCCAATCTAAACCTGTCCTGGTGCAACTTGAAGCTGTCTCCTCTCATCCTGTCACTTATTACTGGCAGAAGAGACCAACCCTCACCTGGCTCCACCCTCCTGTCAGGGAATTGTAGACAGTGAAAGGTCTCCCCTGAGCCTCCTTTTCTCCAGGCTAAAATTCCTCATTCATGTCTCTAAATCTGTCTCATCATCAGGCATTAATACCCATTTCTCCTCCCCAACCCCTCCAATCTCCTTGCTCTCACCTTCCTCTCCGAGCTCTGGAGAAGCCACCACCTCCCATGCTGGGCCTGGACTGTGCCCAGCACAAAGCCTTTATTTAACAGGCACTAAAAGCATATGCAAGTGTTTCATTAAAACTCAATTTTATGCAAACTAATGCGCTTTTAGAGTTGAGATATATCCTCATAGTGATCAATACTCTGTTTATGGCATTTCTCACCTGATGGGGCCAACCACATGGAGAATCTTTTCTCCATCCAAAGGATAGTCCACGTCTGGAGGCGGTGAAGGACGCTGGAAATAAAAACACAAGGGCAATATTTTAGAGGCCAAAAAAGGCTCCAGCCACCTCAAAAAGAGTAGGACGAGCTTCATTCTCCACTCACCTCAGCACTGCCATCAATGTTGAACTTGGCTGCCTGGATCTTCAGCCCCCGTTGGAGATCACTCACAAAGCAAGTACGGACTGCACAGAGGGAAAGGGCAAAGTGAGGCCGTGTTGGATCTTTTCATCACCAATAAAGACTAATTTTTTTCAATTTAGAAAACAACACACGATTCAGGCCCTTGCTGGTCCAAGCCATTACCAAACAAATGCAAAGAAAAGCAGTCTCTACACTTCAGCAGAGTTCAGATGGTGTCTGACCGTGAGTTTAAGTGAAGCTGACACCCAAACCACGCCGGGACAGGCAGGATTTCTTTCTCAGCCAAACCACGTAAGATTTAAAGTCAGAGGGATGTTCCTGATGGTGCCTTCAGCCACCACAAGGTGTCAGGGGTTGTACCCTGCTGTCAAACGCTCCACTGCAGGTCTTGCACCACCACTTCAAATGAGACCCTGCTCCTTTCCTGAACAAGCTGCAATCATGGAGTATTTTTCCTGGTGTAACTCCTCAGCACCCTAAGAATTCCAGAGGTTTTTTTTTTTTCCTCCAGGCAACACTGAAAGAGCACAATCTCATGGGTATCCCAGCTGTAACTGTTATTATATACTTATTCATTTGTATCTGGCACAGATAAGCATCTTCATAAACTGCTGTTCCAAAGAAACAACCCCCCGGTACACAGACAACCCTGATTCCATCCCTAGTGTGTTATATCTGCTTCCAAAAGACTGCCTAAAAACCTGGACTGGTCAGAAAACTGTCCTCAAGTCCAGGAATCAGAAAAGCAACTTCCATTTGACAAATTATTTTGCATTTGACCAATGGATTTCTTCCAAATTTGGTCCAAGATATATATCCTAATTGCTATTTTCTAGGTAAATATATATTTTTGTATCTGTTGCACATGAAACATTACACAGGAATTCATGCAAGTTCTGCCCAGAGAAAGACTCTGTTTTTTCTGATATAAATGTAGTCCTTGTCTCATCTTGCCTACCTGATTAACACACCAAAATGTCTTTTATACATCCTTTTTTTTAGTTAACTTTAAAGCAAACTGAGTCTTTCTAGTTAATCTACAAACAAATCTACACAACAGTGCAATCCTCTTTCTGTGCTCATCCACCAAATCCAACTCCAAATTACATCCCAACAACACACAGGCTGAACTGAAAGAGGAATTCAACACACAGTTTTGGTTTTGCTTTCAAAGAGTAAAAACGCCACAGGTTCTTCCAGTAGGTAAGAAATATGGCAAACACAGAAGGGAAATAATTTCCTAAATGTAAAATATTGCAATCTTATTATTATCATACTCTAATGCACAAGTTAATAAACCAGAGCTTCACAAAGCAAAAAAAAAAAATCTTACCTTTTATGTCCTCTACTATGTCTTCTGGAACTGAGCCTGAAATGAAAAAAAAAAAAATTAGATTGCAAGATTTTTTATTTTTAAATAGAAGGAGAATTAAACTAAGTTTGAATTACATTTAATACATTAAATTTTCACTTTCATAGAATCATAGAATCCCAGAATGGTTTGAGTTGGAAAGCACCTCAAAGATCACCTCATTCCAAGGACACCTTCCACTAGACCAGGGTGCTCCAAGCCCCACCCAGCCTGGCCTGGAACACCTCCAAGGATGGGGCAGCTTTTAAAGATTTCCAAGATTTTAAAGATTTCCAAGGAAGAAAGGATATTAAGAAGTGAAATAAGGTGTTTGTCTTGCCTCAAAACTACAAAATTACTACAGAACTTTATCTCAGCCCTTATCCAAAACTGCTGTTACGAGTGGTTTATCCTAAAGATAATATACCTGTTAAATACAAGGAAAGAATTCATCCATGTGGGTGACACAAGAGCCAGTGATTACTAAACTCATTTTATTCACTGTTAGTATCAATCCAGTTTCCCTGGTGCAAGTTCACAGCACATCTGCCACATCCCAGACCTTACCCATCACAGATGGAAGGCTCTGTCCTTTGGCTAATCCTGTATCCACTGTGCACTGCTCCAGCAACTGATACTCCAGCTCCCTAAAACATTGCACAAAGGTAGTTAAAGACAGCCAAGAACTCAGCCTGGTTCTCTGTACTACCCTTAACAGACAATATTTACCCCTTTCAGTCACATCCTTCTAAATACAAACTTCACAAGATGTGATTTCCACAGCTTTTACCACATCAATGAAAGCCAAACAGTGGTAACTCTGAAAACTGGACGATGTTACAGCAAGTTATGATTTAAAAACAAGAATCTCTGCTCATGAATCAAAGATGAACTTTCACAAATAAATAATTTGTGACCTGGAATGGATAATTGTGAACTTACTTGTGGATGGCCCTTCCTCCCAGGGGCAGGGAACCCCAGCAGCTCAGGATCGGAATTCCTTCATAGATCTACAGGAAGATCAGGAAATTCTCCTTTTTTCCTATTATGAGTTTTCAGTCTGCTGGAACTAAATGCTTTTCCCCTTGCATTAGCTGTTAGAAACACTTTCTAACTGCTTTTCTCCAAAACTAATTTCTAGTTTATAAAGGTTGAAGTCATGAACCCCCTTCCCCAGGTTTGAGGGAGCACAGATGCCCCACGTCAGCTGTGAAGGGATTCCCCAAGCTGTGACACCCTACAGCCAAAAGCCAGACTGGTTGAGCTGTTCCTATTAGTGAAGTCTATAAAAATCCCATCTTGTCACAACAGCCTTACTGCTGAAAATTCAAGGATACAGGCAGCACCAAGCTTTCTGCATATCCACAGTCCAGCACCATGGCAGAATTGATCCCAAGGGTCAGGAGAGACATCAGGTGACTCGGAGCAAACAAAACAGATGGAACCTACGTGGAAACCAAAAGGACAGTTGACAGGAGTGGGGAAAAAGAAACAAACCACTCAACTCATCTTAAGTCTTATATCAGGTTTCTTATTGTCATTGAAAAGACACCAATACACAGCTACTTGAGAAGTTGTATGAAGACTTGAAGATGTGAACAAAAATGCTAGAAGACCCTTAAAAGTGTGCCTTCTGATAACACACTGCTGCACACAAACTCACAGGAGGCTCCTTAAAACACTCTCCACAAAGCAATGTGGAAACTCAGGTTAAAATTACATAAGAATTACTTCCTTCTCCCAGAATTCCACAAATCAAGTTTCCTAGATAGCAACAATTCCTTCAATGGAACACCTTGAAGTGTGAATTAAATGAGAAATATCAATAAATCCGGCATTTATGGGCAACATTACTGACATTTAGCTCAGAGATGTAAGTTAGAATACTGAGCCTGTATTAATAAACCACTTTTATTCTTTGCACCAAATGGAAATAGAAACCAGAGAGAATTAACCTCCCATCAGTATTATTATACTGACTTCCTCACAAGTTACAAGGTGTTTCCATCAAAATATGACTCTGAAGTCATGAGTAATTTTTGCCAAACCATTTTGGATGGGATGTGCTTTACCTGAGACATATTTTACTCCTGTAAGGGAATTTGGAAAAAACCCTCAACCAAATCACTGAAATCTTTCAGCAATTTCAAGTCATCAGAAAATTTTATCAACAGTAAGAAAGAATTATGCAGAAATTTAGCATTAGTTGGAAAACTGTGCTGTGGAAGCACAGTGAAGAGGTACTGCAGACAAAGTTTCACTGCTTTTTATAGAAGAACCTTAACTTTTGTTCTGTCTGAATTGAAGAAGTATGGATGGGTTGGAAGGGACCTTAAAGATCATCCCATGGGCAGGGACACCTTCCACTATCCCAGGGTGCTCCGAGCCCCATCCAACCTGGTCTTGGACACTTCCAGGGATGGAGCACCCATAACTTCTTTTCTTCAACAAATTGTCTTTAAAAACATTCATTAGGCAGAGAAGTTAATTAATTTCAGGTAAGCTCTTATCTAAATGAGCACAGCCACAGCTCAGGTCATGTGCCAGGCAGAGCTATTGACTCTGGCAGAAACCAGGAGACTCGCTGACAGAGCACTAACAAGTGTTTAAATAGAAATCCTGGCTCCAGGCAGCGCTCAGTGGGGATTATTGGATCTGTCTGGGACAGTGGGATGGGAGCTCTATTATCCTATAAGCCAGAGAAACCTTTCAGAGTCTTGCTAATTGCTGCTGCTTTGTGGCCTCATGAAGAGCCAGAATGGAACAAAAATGGCCCTTAAACCAACTTCCAAGCTCTGTTTCCTCAGATGTTTCTTCTTTATGCCTCTCTCGCTCTTTTGGCACCATTTTCATTTCTTGGTCCACATCTGGCACTGACTGTAAGTACAGTTTCTACTGAGAAGTGCTACACTGAGCACGTGGGGCAAATTTACATATTTCTGGAAAACATGTACCTCAAAATGCTTGAACAGGACCCTTGTGAGGGTGTCTCTGAAGTGGGAAGGGCACAGGACCGATTCTATGATCACCACACGACGGTCTCGGGGATTCACCAGCAGGTGCCTAAAAAAGGGCAAGATGTGTGAACCAAAACTGGGCAGTTCAGGCACGTGTTATTAGACCTACCTTATATTTATATCCCATTTTCCCCCAAAAAAATCCTAAAAATTTGCATTTAGATAGCATTTCCTACAGAAGATCCCAGAGTCTTCTTCACAAATATAAAACCCCCAACGCTTTCCCAGAAAAAAGTTAAGAAAAGTGTGGTATGGAAAACAGAGCTTGTAGTTCTGAATATCCACTCTATACTTCTAAATCAGTATAAAGAAATGCAAAAATAAATCATTACTGGCTTGTTCAGTGTCACACAGCATCATAAAAGACAGAGAATGATGATACAGATTTTCTGATTTCCGTGGAAGAGAAAGGAATTGTCATGATTTCAATTACAAAGCAATGGCCAAAGACAAGAGAAGAAAAGAAAACCCAACCCACACCAGAAGATCTGAGGCCCAGAAATCAAATACTGGTTTCCCTGTGATGTTTTTTTTACTGTGTAAAAATAAGGATTGGAAGCAAAGAGGAAAGACTAAGTCCAACGCTGTTATTCACTAAGCGTCCTAAAAATACAATAAAAAGATGTATTGTTGAGGTAAAAATATTCCACAGATTAAGATTCCTCCTTCCAAAGCACTGTGGAGAGCTCTGCACTGGTACAGGATGAGCTCCAGCCTGACCAGAATCAATGCAACTTCCTGGGTAATGACTTCCCCTTATCGAGCCCTTTACAAAGGGCACAATTAAAGGGCAACTTATCAAATAATTTCTATTTCTAGAGAGCAACTGATGCTGCAGGACATGAGCTGGCTGTGATACAACCCAAATCTCAGCAGCACTGAGCTTCTCCTGCAAGAACAGAGCCAGGCAGCTACTTTTAAAGTCTTGTTTGTGTGGTTTTTTTTTTCCTTACCCATCAGAGCTCAGTGACCCTGCTCACAGCTCTCCAGGTGCTCAGAAAGGAGCTGCAGGAGGGCCTGAGGAACTGCCAGCCAGGGATCTCTCACCTGAAATACAGCATGTGGATGAATTCCTTCAGGTAGGAATACAGCTCTTCGGTGTTAATGTTGTACTGAACCACCCTGACAGGCTGGGAAGGGAAAACATCCACAGTCAGTGATTCCATGTAAATATATACAGGGTATGTGAAGAAACAGGACATATACAGAATATATTTTACCTGAACATATCTAATCTGGCACTATATATGCAGAAAAACTCACTCTTTGCTCTTTGTCCTTAAAGCACCTCAGAAACTCACCCTATAACTAAACTCCAGAGTTTATCAATGCTAATTTTGCATTATTATAATTATTTCTCACTATTACTATTACAGGCAATTTGACACTAGTTTTCCAAACCTCCACTCTCTACCAAAAGAAAGTATAAAAAGCTTAACTAGGCAAAGCAATTTCTCCAAAAATACCCCAAATTTAATCAGCATTGGCATCACATCACTTGTATCAAGTCACAAGCTTCTAATAGCAGCAGCTAAAATACTGAAAAATATAATAATATTCCAGAATATTTTATTCAGAGAATGAAAAAACCAGCTTGTGATGGACAGAAAAAGCACCTGCAAATCCCTTCTATCTCATAACACATCAAACACTATAAAGCAGTTGAGGTAACACATTTCACCTTTGAGACATCAGGTTTCTTTATCTCACTGGGGATGATGCATCTTGGTCCTGTTTCTCCTGCAAAGCCACACCTGAAAGAAAATGCAGAAAACTTTAATATTTGAAGCCACTGTTTAACACACTGGGCCTGGGAACCATCAGAGAGTGATTAATTAGGGCTGTTTCTGGGACTGCAGAGGGGTGTTTTGTACACAGATTTTCTATCTGGCCATTTACAGATGGATTAAAAGATAGAGAAAGATTCTATATCTTTTTTATTGACTCCCTTAATTTATCCCAACAAGATAAAAATAGCAGCAATCCCCAAACAAACTTTTCAGAAACCCACCTGCTCTTCCCAAAACACACAAGAACAATGGACTGAAGAAAGGAAATTAAAACCAAAAGAAATTAAATTTATTTTAATAAACTCAGTGCCTGAGATTTGTTTCACCCCTGTCAAACCTCAGAAGAAAACTACAGTAGAAAACCAAAAAGCTGCTGGACTTGGAGCACTTTTAATGCAGAAGGTCAATTAATGCTTGATTTTCATAGTTGGTAACTGTCAACGTGTTGGATCATCTCAGAAAAAAAAATTAAAATGGCCACAGTTCAGAATTTAATTATTTTCTTCAGTCTCTTAAAAAATTCCTGTGCATTCCCAGTGTGCACAGGTAGTTTTCCCTCCCTGTCATCCTGACAACTTTTGAATTTTTGGCTGATTTCAGCCTTATTTGGAAACGGGTAGAGACATCTCTCATACAATTAAGCTGTTATTTCTTTACAAGAATGAAAGCTGAAAACAGGTCCTAAAAAAAGAGAGGAAAAGCTTTCCCATGGGAGCATTTTATTGGATAAATAATGCCCAGGGGATAAACCTCATAAAACCATAAATTTGAGAAAAGCCTCTGATTGGCCACAGGGCACAAATCCACAAAAAGCCACACCTGGAATCACTTGTTTCCATCCTGTTAAATCCTCTCATTCCCAGGTAACAAAGCTGCTGCTGGCCTGCAACTACACTGTCACTTGAAAAAAACCCAAACAAATAATAAACCAGATTTGGACAAGAAACCCTGTCCCCTGTAATTCCAGCCTGTTTTGGCAACCAGGGAACTTCCCAGGGCTTCCAGCAGGGAAACATCCACATGGACACGGCCACAAGCCTTGGAAGAGTGCTCAGAGCTCAAGGGAGAATTATTCTTGTAAGATAATAATAATAATAATAATAATAATAATAATAATAATAATAATAATCAGCTCACTGACACCCAGAGAGCATTTCCAGATAGTTTTAACCCCAGATATGGTTTAACTTTCCTTAAACAGCCCCTTTGTCATGAGAGCCCCTTGGACACGAGGGGGGTTTGTAACACAGGGGGGTGTTTGGACACTTGGAGGGCAGAGGCAAAGCTGCGCTTTTGGGCCACGAGATGAATTTACTAAATAAACACCTGAGTGTTTCTGCCTCAACCGCAAGCTACACCTTTTTGTAACCTAAAACATCAGATTAAAAAACAAATCTGTTATTTTTGGCTTTGCACCACATTGGTCGACACAGAAAGGGAGTGAAGGGGAAAACCCCACATAACTATTCTTAGAATCCCAGAATGGTTTGGGTTGGAAGGGACCTTAAAAATCATCCCATTCCACCCACCTGCAATGGGCAGGGACACTTTCCACTAGCCCAGGTTGCTCCAAGTCCCGTCCAACCTGGTCTTGAACACTTGCAGCGATGGGGCAGCCCCAGCTTCTCTGGGCAACCTGTGCCAGGGCCTCACCACCCTCACAGCCAAGAATTTCTTCCCAATATCCCATCCAATCCTGCCGTCTGGCAGTGGGAAGCTATTCCCCCCGTCCTGTCACTCTATACCTTGTCCCAAGTCCCCCTCCACGCTCCCGGAGCCCCTTCAGGCACTTGGAAGTGGCTCCGAGCTCTGCCCACACCATTCCCTTCTCCAGACCGGACACCCCAAATCCCGGCAGTAGCGCGGGGCACTCACTTGGTGAAGGCCTGTCCCAGGTCGATCACCACGGCGGTTTTCTCCCCGCCGCTGCCGAGCCCCTCGTAGAGCGGCATCGCGGCCCTTCGCTCCCTCCTTCCTTCCCTTTTCCCTCCCTTTCCCTTCCCTCCCCTCCCGCTCCTCCTCCTTCCTCCGCCGCGGCTCCGCGGGGCCTCCCTGCTCCGCGGCGCGCCGGGCTGCCCTCGGCGCCTGCCCGCCGCGCCGCCGTCACGCTGCCGCCCCGCCGCCTCAGTGGGAGCCGCGCCGCCGCTCTCGCCCACCCCGCTGGGCTTCGAGAGTGTCCGGGAGCGCCGCGATGGCGGCGGCGGGGGCGGTGCGGGGCGAGTTCCCCTCAGCTCCGCGCCGGCGGCGGGAAGGACAGCGGGGCCGCGGAGGGGCCTGAGGGGCGGCGGGGCCGGGGGAGGGCGGGGCCGGGAGCTCGTGGGCGGGATCACTCTGTGGGCGTGGCCGTGTGAGGGCAGGGGGCGGGGCCAGTGTGGGGCGACCGCGATCCCGTGAAGGGACGCGGGGCTGGGGCTGCTTCTGCCCGAGGAAAATCGTAAAATAACAGGCTCATTTCGGTTGGAAAAGCCCTCCGAGATCACGGAGTCAAGCCGCTCCCCCAGCACTGCCAAGCCCGCCACTAACCCACGTCCCCAAGTGCCACATCCACACGGCTTTTAAAGCCCTCCGGGGATGGTGGCTCCAACTCTGCCCTGGGCAGCTGTGCCAGGGATGGACAACCCCTTCTGTGAAGAAATTATTCCTAATATCCAATCTAAATCTGCTCTGGCACAACCTGAGGCCATTTCCTCTCATCCTGTCCCTTGTTCCCAGGGAGCAGAGCCCGACCCCCACCTGGCTCCATCCTCCTGTCAGGGAGTTGGAGAGAGCCAGAAGGTCCCCCCTGAGCCTCCTTTTCTCCAGGCTGAGCCCCCCCGGCTCCCTCAGCTGCTCCTCATGGGACTTGTGCTCCAGACCTTCCCCAGCTCAGTTCCCTTCTTTGGACATGCTCCAGCCCCTCAATGTCTTGTCTTGAGAGACCCAAAACTGACCCCAGGATTTGAGGTGCAACCTCAGCAGTGCAGCACCGGTGGACAGTCACTGCCCTGGTCTTCCTGCCACACTATTGCTGACATAGAAAGAGCAGCACCGTGGGGCACTTCACTTTAAGCCACAGTGAAGTGCCTGTGATGTAGGGATTTGTTAATTCACATCACACAGCTGATTTATGAGGGGCTGGACATCACCTGTCCACACCATCCAACCCTGCATTAAACCATCTCGTGTCCTCCCAAAGCCCCCCCAAAAGCTTAAACCCACCACAGACCCTGCAGCACATCCTCTGTCTGCCACATTTAACGCAATAGTCATTTATACGAGGCTAAATACATAGGTACCTTCAGGGTACAGCATCCTTCCTCTTGAACAGAAATGAAAAGTCTCAGGAGCAAAAAAGCCCCCTCACTTCACTGCTGAGAGGTGGTGAGTGAAGGAGAGGAGCTCGAAATACAGTGAGGATAGAAATTATAAACTCCACCATGGCAACCTATGCAGGGCCAGGAGCTGGACTCGATGATCCTTGTGGATCCCTTTCAGCTCAGGACATTTATGTATCCATGCTTTCAAGACTGAGTCGCCTGTGACTGGTGATCAGAGAGGCAGAAGATCAGCTCTAGTGAGAGATTACTGATGGGACATGAGTGCTCAACATCTAATTTTAATCAGTTCAATTTTAGCCATTTTCGTGGAAGTGTTTAATTGTAGCAGTACAGCTGGGTTTTGCCTTCATCTGACTGCACTTTGAAGAAGGGGAATGTTTGGACTTTCAAAATCACAGAGCCATATGACAGGACACATTCTGTAAAGTTTGTGAGAATGCTGTATTATCTCAGATTCTCACAAAATAGCAGGTGTAGAAACCAAAATCCTATTCAGTTTTGGAGCAAAGAAAAAGCTGTGTTTGTACATGCCTACATATTACAACAAAATACTTTGACTTAGGGCTGAGATTTTAACCCCATCAAGGTTAGGAAATGTTAAGCTTTTCTAAACAATCTTTAGCTCTGCTACAGGTGGGATCAGTCACCACAAAAAAGTTATTCAAAGTGTCTGAAACAGCCTTGCTCAGGTGGTTGTGACATTTCTGGTCTGTAACAGCCTGTGACGAAAGCACCTTTGCGTGAGTTTGTGGGAATGGGTTCTGGAAGTACCTCAGGGTGTGGATGGAGATACAGTTACCTGAAAATAGACTGAAGAGAGGAGAATACATGCCAAAGGGGAGCAAGTCCCCCAGGAATTAATAAGCCCCACAGAACAGGGCTTTCTGCATCCAGAAAGGTGGTGGCTGCACCAAGACAAGAGGATTTTCCTTACACCTGATGAAACAAGGCACCCTTTCACAGAACCATGGAATCATTAAGGTTGGAAAAGACCTTTAAGATCATTGAGTCCAACCATCAGCGCAGCACCAGCACCATGTTCACCACTAAACCGTGTTCTCAAGTGCCACATCCACACTATTTGAACACTTCCAGGAATTGTGTCTCTACCACTTCCCTGGACAGCCTGTCCCAACTCCTGACCACCCTTCCTCTGAAATGATTTTCCCCAATATCCCATCTAAACCTCTCCTGGCACAATTTGAGGCTATTTCCTCTGGTCCTGTACTTGTTACCTGGGAGAAGAGACTGACTCCATCTCACTAGAATCTCCTTTCAGGTACTAGTAGAGGACAATGAGGTCCCCCCTTAGCCTCCTTTGAGACACCTGGTGAAAACCCACCTAAAAGCCACTGGCACATCAGTACAAGCTGTGTAAGTAGCTGGGATTGTCCTCCCAGCTGTTGCTCCAGCTGGAAAACTGAGAGGGAGCGTGTGTGTTTGAGTGAAGTGTGTGAAAAGTTATCCACTATTAATAATAGCAGCTGGACTCCATTAATAGTAAAAGGCTTAATCAATAAAAGGTGTTCTGATGAATATTGTTTGTGGTTTGTGAGTCCTTTGTGACTTGATGCCCTGGCTGGGAAAGGTGAGTCTCTAACAGATTTTGGTTGGTGTTAACGAAAATTTGGGATCACTTGAGAAAGAGGTTCCTAAGGTTGCCTTGCCCCATTCCCGAAAACCATCTCCTTTCCCCTACCAATCTTCCCCTTCTCCTTTCCCTGCAATAACCACACCTGTAAACCCAGCTGCTCTTCAGGCAGCTGTTGTGCATGTCCAGGAGTGTAACCGAGACTCTGCTCATGTCCCCAGAATATCTGTCCCCGGGTATTTATATCAGCCAAGTGCACGGGGCCCATTTCTTCCTCAGGGAAGCAAAATGAATATTGAAAAAGCTATTAACTGGTGAGCTGGGTCTAGACGTTTGCTCACTGCCAGCCAGGCCAGGCAGAGAGCCTGGGATTTTGTGCAGAGGAGGACAAGGGATGCTCGTGAAGGAAGAGGACTTCAAGGTGGGCTGTCGTGACACTGATGTGCCCTGTTGCCCCTGAACCCAACCTCCCTGAGCTGGGAGCTGCTGTAAGAGCTCGTGGATGCTGTGCTTTTCTCCCTGCAGCAGTGCTGTTTGTCCCACATCCACACTCCCCATTTACAATCCGTGAAGGTGGAGGTGTGTGGGAGAGGTGGATGATGAGTGGGAGTGATGTGAGACACCGAAAGCTGCCGCTGCCACCATCTGCTGTGTCTCCTGAACAAACCTCTGCACCAGCCCGTGGGCTGCATCAACTCTCCTTTCTCTGCTGCTCCTGTCACAGCCTTGTCACCTTCCCCCCTTCTGGTCCCCCTGAAGTCACCTGAGTCACAAAGAGGTAGTGCTGAGAAGAGAAGGTCTCTCTGTGTGTATGTGTGTGTGTGTGTGTGTGTGTGTGTGTGTGTGTGTGTGTGGAGCACAAGTGCAGACTGGGGGAGCTGAAGCAGATGGGGCATCCTGGAAAGGCTCTGTTGATGCAGGGTGTGAAGAAGGGGAACTCTGCAGGGAGAGACTCCTCACAAGTCCCTTACATCCCTCATAAAGCCTTCAGGTCTCTCCTTCAGGCACCATCCCAAGACTCCACATGAGCCCATGCGCTCTCCATACAACCCATCACCAGCTTCCCATCCTGTCATCTACTTTTCCTCATAGAAAAAAGCTGAGGAGCAAGGAAAAGGCTGTAGTGGTGATGTGAGATGCAGGAACAGCCACAGGACCAGCCCACAATCCGTGAGCTCTGGAGGAGGAGGGATCATTGCCAAGGTAGAAGCCAACACATGAAAGAATAAACAGACAAAACCCTGTAGCAATTAAACATTCTGACACAGAGCTCGGCTTGCCTTAACGTTTTGTGTGGTTTTATGTCTTTAATGGTTTTTTTAATTGTTTTTTATTGTTAGCATTTTGTGCCCTCCCAGAATATGGAAATGCAGCTGAACTTTAAAGCATGTGCACACAAGGATGCACGAAAATGTGTTTAAATGTCATTCCCACAACAGAGCCTTAACTCTGCCCTGTTTGAGCAATGCCCCAGTGCACCAAGAAAACAGGCTCAGCTGTAATTCCACCTGGCAGAGCTGGGAATTATAGTCAAGAAACTTTTTTCTGTTTGGGCCTTCTGTCAGGGAAATGATCCCAGAATTTCCAGGTTCTCCTGGGGAGATTCTGATTAGACACAAGAGGAAAATTTTTCACGATGGGAACAATCAGCCACTGGAATCATCTTCCCGGGGAAGTGGTGGATTCCTCAGTGAAGATTCAGCTGCACAGGATTCAGCTGCTGGGCTATCTTGTCTAGACTGTGATTTTGCCAAGAAAAGTTGGACCAGATAATCCTTGAGGTCCCTTCCCACCTGGTATTCCATGATTGTATGATGAGTTACTGCCTGGAGCGCTGTCTGCCCTCGCTGTCCAAGGACAGCAGGACGGAAGCCGTGAGGTTACTGTGCCTGGTGAGAACATGCTGTCACTGGAGTGTGAATTTTCCTTCTCTTAAATTCTGTAAAATCCTCTTGAATATCTCTCTGATAGGGGCCTTATAAAGACATAATATAGTATACCTAATGTTGCTGCTCTTGAAATACTTAAGGTATAAAAAGGGGAGTAATTTAGGTAATATACGGTTAATTTACAATCTAAGCATGATGTTTGCATCACTTGTTTTCATCTAAAAACCTCATCTGTTTATGATGCCTTCTCATGCCATAATTGCATATTTACAGCACTATGCTTATGTTTTAAATATAATTTTTAATGTAAAATCATTATTCAGATATGTTTTGCAGAAGTCACTGGCCTTACTTGAAACCCTTTCCTCCTCAATGTGTTATCCCTGGGTTAGGAACGATCAGAGTTCCCTGCTAATCACACCACTGTCTTCATAGTCCACTGGAAATCTCTTCTTAAATTACATTAATCAATCACATTTAACATGAGTTCTGAAATGCAAGCTGCAGCTTAAAAGTGGCTTAATTTAATGGATGGTCTTTTCAGAGCCTAGAAGTTATTGATAACAGGGGCCAGAGAGCCGGAGATGTGCCAGGGTTTCATAACAAAATCCATCCCCGCCGTGCTGGTTTAATCAAGGGAGCTGCTTGCATAATGTGAAAAGTGCTCGTGCTCTCCCAAATATGTGACTGTTGGAGAAACAGATGGTGATGCTCACCCAAAAGAATCAGGCTATAAATACATGCAGGATAACAATATAAATGGAGATAATTATTCACAGTCTAAGGAGACGGTGGGACAATTAAGCCAGCTTGTAAGCAGAAAGTCCAGACGAGTAAAAAGCAGGAACTCCCTAACACAGTAAGAAATTACTCCCTGAATGCAGCCAGCCAGGGAACTGCAACTTTTGGGAGCGGTGATACCTCTGACAGGCAAGGAAGAGGTTGCACAAGTACATAAAAATAAAAGAAATTAACAGTAGCCCATTGAAATCAGTGAAAACTCTCATATCGTAGAATCACAGAATGGTTTGGGTTGGAAGGCACCTTCAAGATCATCCAGTTCCAACCCCCTGCCATGGACAGGGACACCTTCCACTAGATGAGGTTGCTCAGAGCTCCATCTAGGGTGGCCCTGAACACTTCCAGGGATGGGGCATGCACAGCTTCTCTGGGCAGCCTGTTCCAGTGCCTCACCACCCTCACAGCCAAGAATTTCTTCCTAATATCTAATCTAAACCTACTCTCTGTCAGTTTGAAGCCATTGCCTCTTGTTCTGTCACTACATGCTCCTGTAAAAAGTCTCTCTCCATCTTTCCTGTAAGTTCCCTTCAGGTACTGGAAGGCTGCAATTAAGTCACCCCAAACCTTCTCTTCTCCAGGCTGAACAATCCCAGCTCTCTCAGCCCTTCCTCTGCTCCATCCCTCTAATCATCTTGGTGGCCTCCTCTGCGCTCGCTCCAACAAATTAAAATTTGTAGGACAGTTCCTTTTGGTTAATGCAGTTCTTTTTTTCTTTCCTTTTTCTTTTTCAGGACTCTGTTGGTATTCAAGCAAGCAAAAAGGAAAAAAAAAAAAAAAAAACCAACCCTTTCAGATCTCCTGCAGACACATCATTGTGACAGAGCAGCTCTGTGCTCTCCTCCACACGGAGCGGCGCCGGCGCCTCGAGGTGGCAGCTACAGAACCAGCCCCGAGGGTTAAAAGGGAACGTTTTTCATAAAGAAAATTACTTTTCTGTATGAGCACTGAAATACAGCAGCTCTCAGCTGAATTAATCCCCGAGGTGCACTTGCAAACACTGGAACCATAAAAGAATGTGTCCTGCAGCACAAACACTGCAGGCCCAAGCGGGGACGGCACGGAGGCAGCACGCCCAGATAATACTCTGTTCCCTTTAAACCCGAAATGCCTATCTGGACCCCTGCATAGGCTGGGATTTCAGCTGAACCCCTGCATATTTCAACAGCAGAGCATTATTATTTTTCCTTGGTCATAAAATAAACAGTCTTTTGTGTCCCTACATCGGCTGGCTTAGTCTGTGTACTCGCTTCTAAGCCTCCCTAATCTCTGTGTACAGGCTTGTTGAGGCACATATCCATTTTTTCCTCAGGAAAAATCAGGGAGTTGCATATTTAGGGCCAGCTTTAGACCTAATAAAAGAGCTTCTGAGTATTTCCTCACCTTTTTTTTTGGGAGCATGGATTCCAGGGGATCCAAGAAGAAAAGAGGAAGAAAGCCCAACTGCTTCGGGTTCTGTTCACAGCTGGGTCTGGTTCCTGCTGTAGGATTTCAGCTTAATTGATTTGACTATTTCCAACACAAAAATGTGTATTTCTGTGCTCATAATACACATAAATGTGTATTTCTGTGCTCCAAAGTCTTCTGGACTGACCTAAAAGTCCCTTCACAGGGGAATAATGAAAACGGTGGTGTCTGGAGGGAGAGCATCACTGTTTCACATCAGCACACTGCACACTTCCCACCCAGATGTCCCAATACCACTTGCATTGGGAAAAGACCCCAAATGTCCCTGCAGTGGGGTCTTTCAGCCCCTCTATTCCATTTTAGAAAGGACTGTACTGTGAGGGATGGAGTAGCAGTACTGTCACTGCACTTCTTTAAAACTTGTGGCTTTAGTTTAACTTCAAGTTTTGAGAAGGAAAAGAGAGCTGAAGTTCTCAAAGTCCCTGTATTAAGTGAACAACTCTATTTCAGATGATGCAGAAGCTGAGGGTTTAATGTCAGAACCGGGCTTAGGGTTATCTTGCTCTGGGGTTGTGGGTCAGGTGCTTTTTTTATTGTCAGCCTAATTTTGTAGTGGAATATGTAGGACAGGGGGGAAAAAATATCCAAGCACTACAGGGAGTTGATAGACGGTTCATGTTTTAGCTGAGACTCCAGTATGCATGGGGTTGGCTTCCTCAGCACTTTATCTCTGGGAAAATTGTAATATGTGGTGAACCTGGATATTAAAATGCATAGATTTTGCTGAAGGAGGGGTGCAGTGATTCAGTTTTGGAGGTGAGCACTGGTCCTCCTGGGCTGTATTCCCAGAGCAACTGCAACTGATTCCAGTGACCTTGGAGCAGTCAGCAGGAGCCTGGCTCTACCCTGGAGAGCGAATGTGTAAAAATGGCATTTCCTACTCAGCAGATCTGGTCTCTGTGTGCTCTCCAAGCCACATCTGCTGACTTTAGTGACAAAAATAAGTTTTTACTGCTTTCCTGCTCTGTGGGCACTTCAGAATCACGAGAGCTGGGGAAGCAGAAGCTGGATCCCGTGCCCCCTGGTAGGACTGATTACTGTGAATCCCTGGCAACAGTGAGGCTGTACTGGCATCTCTTGGCCTTGCCCAGCTTTCCTCTTAGTGCTAGCAGTGAGGAACTTGGAAGAAAGGAACCCGGGTTGATTCTCCTGATTGAGATTTAATTGTAGATGGAATTTATTGAGTTTGCAGTTGCAGGAAAAAGAAATCTGTTCATCCGTAACATGATTATATTTGAAATAAGTCATTGGCCACAAACTCCCTGATACCTTTTTTCAAAGTGGACTTGTTTTGAACAAATTTTCCTCTCGGTGCTGCTCTCACTTCCCCTGAATTAGCCTCAATGCTACTCCATTGCAGTGACTGCTCTTCAGTGGGAAGAGCAGGCCCCTTAAAACAGATGCTACCAGCTGGTGTAAAGGTGAATGGTGTGATGGGGATGTGCACTGATTGGTGTGCTGGATGTCCCAAATATTCACTTTGGGAAAGTTATCCAGCAGCAAAATTAACGGTAACTATTTTAAAATTGCCTTTACCTTCTGTGGCATGTCCTGACACACTTAGGAGAGCTGATACATCTCAGCACAGGTGCCAGGAGTAGCAGCATAAGATGCAACATTCTGATGCCAGGATGATTGTTTAGTTAAATTTATACAGACAAAATGTGCCTTCATATAAATTTTTATGTGACCCAGTCTCTTAATTAGGACGAACTTTTTGGTTTGTGCAATAAGGGTGTGACAGGAATATCACCTTTAAAGGAAAGCTGATGTATTATTACTTTGCACAACAGTCTCCTGTTATAATAATACACAGATTTTATAAGGGACTCTTACAAAAATTGGGTTATTTCCATTTTACAGAAGGGGAAGTAGAGGCAGAGTGTGGTGAAGCTCAGTTTTGAAAGTCTTCTAATGAGGCAGAGCTGGGAATGGGACATGATTCCGACTCTTTCCCAGCTACACTACCCGCATGGAAGAACAAACCAGCTTACATCTGAATTTAGTCCCTGAATTCACCTGAGGTGAGAGATCTTGAAGGACAAGACCAACAGAGGATTGCACAGAAATATCTCAAATCAGAGCCAGGGTAAGAAGGGAAAGGAATGGATGTTTCTTAACTTGCCGTGGGCCAGTTTTGCTTGGTTACTTATATGCTCTCTGGCCACAGATCTGAGTTAAAAATCAGTATTTCCAATTACTAAACCATAGAAAGGAATAACAAAAGAGTGCTCTCTGGCAATTTCTGATTTCTGCTTCTTCCATCACACCTCCTTTTTTAAGTCTGCAGATATTTTTGTTGATAACGCAGAAGCCTCTGATTTTGGCAGGTTATGCGGGGTAGAGAAACTTGCAGCGTACGGGGAATATGCAATTTTAGGCAGGGAAAAAACACAGATAACCAGCTATTTTGGTTACAGTGATTATCAGTGAGATATATAACCTTGAGAAGACACGATGCCAATCTGGGTTCAGAGTCAAGGGGGAAGTGAAAACCTCTCCAGTCTTTAAGTGCTCTGCACCCTTAGAGAACAGTAGAGCATCCCTTACACATGCTTTACATTTTAGATAACTTTTCTGTTAATTTTAAAGGTTAGATAGAAAAGGGGTTGAAAACAGTATCACGGAATCATGGACTGGTTTGGCTTGGAGGGGACCTTAGAGATCATCTCATTCCAAACCCCCTGCCATGGGCAGGGACATCTTCCACTAGAAAATCTGGATGCCAGGTCAACTGTTAGGGGTGAATGGTGGAGCTGCTGGAGCCAAGCCTCTGGCTCGAGCCTGGTGGACTCACTGCCCAGGGCTCTGGTTTCTGGTGGGAGATGTCTCTGTTGTCCTGCCCCTCTCCTTGCACATGGACGACTGAGCAGCTTGGGAATCAATCCCTGACTCGCCACAACGTCCAGCTGCATAAAAAATAAGCCCTCATTGATTTTGGTTTCCTGCACAATCTGGCTGCACCATTAACTTCAGAAGTGGCACCTCCATTCCCTCTGCTCAGCCAGAGCCCTTGGCCAAAATGAAACGGCCAGAACAGAAGATGAACCTGCTGAGAGTTTTAAGGGTCCCTAATTCAGGAGTCAAGGGTGTTCAAAATGGCCCCAAAAATGCAGCTCTTAGTTCTTCCTTCCCCCCTGCACCGTCTCCCTTAGAGGAGAGAGTAAACACCCTTTCTTTTCACATATTTGTATTTCATTTCAAAAGCTGGTGCAGCACTAAAAATATTGATTAATGAATAATTTCCTCAGATTTTACAACTCATAGAGGCAAAGCCAGAAGTGACTTTTCCCAACATTTTTTCTGACTATTTGCTCCATCAAACCTAACTCTGAAGTTCTTTCTTATGCCTTTTGCCAGTGATTGTCTTTACTGCTGATACAGGCACTTTGACACTTCATTTTCATCTCATGCAGAGCTTAGCAATATTACCCGGAAAAAAATTGCCCTGACCCGCAACAAATCTGTCTTTTGAAACTTTTAATATTGGATGCACAATGCTACAATCAAACGAATTGGGCTGGATCCAGTTTGGTTGAAATCCAGCAGAAAACACACTGTTTCTCTAAAATTGAAGAGGTAAAACCTTGGAGTGTGTTTAGCACAGAGAGCAAACCACTAATATAAAATGTTGTTTCTAGTAGCAGAGCAAACAGAAAAAATAATGAACAATTTCTTGATAAGAAAGATCTCATTTTCTTTGATCAATTATGTTGTTTGTTTAAAGAGCTGAGTGACACGTACCAGCAGGTTACATCTCCCTTTGTCTGGGGAAAAAAAAAAAAAAGGAGTTTATTTTGTAGCGTTTTATTTTAACTGGAGGATTCACTGATTTGCTTCCTGTGGCAGAGCACGTTCATAACAAAGCCAAGATTTCGAGTCACCTCTCCTATACCTTTCCTCTATTCCCTCCGAGCAATTCCACCCCCAAAATCTCACCTTAATGAAAGTTTGTTATTTTTGGTCTCTTCTCACCTGTCCCTGCCCACCACAAACGCTTTGCACCTGCTGCAGTCCCGCTCTGAATGAGTCACTGCCCTATAAAACCCTGTGTGTGGTGCTGAGACCTTGTGGTGCCTCTGACACCAGGCACAGGGGAAGCAAGAGGAAGCTTAGCTGGTCTTTTTTTGTGATTTTTGCAGTCAAGGTACGAATTGCTGAGCTGCTCTTTGACAAAGTGAGTTGATGTGTGAGCCAGGACCTGATGGTGTAAAGGTTTTCTTTTCCTGTTGTTAGAGGGTTTATGGCTGGGGACAAACACAGGTGGGAGGAGGAAAACACTATTAAAATTGTTTACTTTTCTTTCTCCTTGGTGCTTAGAACAAAGCAACAAAAAAAAAAAAAAAGGAAACTGAATAACTGAATTAAGCTCTCCTAATTCATGTGTGGGATGTTATTTAAGAAGACTTTCTCCCGTGCAGAGGGAGTGTTGGGGGAAGGTGACCTCTGCAGCCGAAAACACTGGAGGAGAATCTCTAATAGATGGAAAACTACTAAGGGTGCTGCAGGCCTTGTTTTCACAGCTCCTTGCAAGCAAAGAGAGGGGGGAACCCGCCGGGTCAGGCTGCGAGGAAGAGTTGGATGCGGGGTGGAGGGGGGGGGGGGGCTGAGGGCTTGGATGCTCCAAAGTCAGTGGAAAAGTAACCGTAAAAGCGGGCTGCGGGCGGCCTCCCCCGGGTGCTGCGGGCCGAGGGGAGCACGGAGCCCACCGTGGGCAGGCGGGGGCCGGCGGTCGGGCGGGGCGGACCAGCCCAGCACAGCCCCCGACACCGCCCGCCGGGTGGGCCGGGCTCCGCTCCGCCCGTGCGGCCGCGGGGCTGGGGCAGCGGCGCCGGGGAACCGCCGGGACCCAGGTGAGGCCGGGACACGCACGCACACCCCCCCGAACACAACCAGCATCCCACCCCCGGGGCGGCTTCGCCCCGTGTTCGCTCGTTTTTTTTTTAATTGGTTTTTATCGTTTCCCGGCGATGCTCGGCTGCCCGCGGGGCAGCGCATCCTCGGCGCGGCTCTTTGTTCCCGGCGAGCGGCTGGTCCCTGCAGCCCCGGGGGATGGGAATAGGGGGGAAAAAGGGAGAGCGGGAGCGGGGGGAGTGGCGGCGTCCTGCCGGGATGGGGGTCCCGGTGGGCTCCCTCGGAAAATCTTTGTGGGCTTGGGTGTGTGTGTTTTCTCCCCGGGGTGGTTTAGGGGTGACCGCTGCTGTCCCTCCGTCCTGCTGCGGGCCTGGGCTGGAGGGATCCCGGGGCGGTTGTTCCCCCTGGATCTCTTGCTGTGTGGGGAAAGGATGCGCTTCTGGGGCTGTAAACTCAGCTGGAAATGTGACTGAGGAGGACGGGGAGATGGATCTGTGCCCCGCAAGCAGGCGTGCTGGGTGTCATGGAGCCTTGAGCTAGCCCTGATCCCACTCCCTGGATCCCACGCAGGTCCTACCCAAGCTAAAAGGACCTGACAAGGTGTAGCTAATCTGCTCTTAAATCTTTACCTGCAGAGATTCATGAGCCTCCAGCTCTCCTGTGAGGTGTTGCTGTCTCTGTTTAGGTGAGGCACTGAAATTCCGGAGTGTTTCTTGCTGATTGGAATCTGAGTGTTATCCCTCTGCTCCCAGGCAGGCTGGAGAGCAGCGTTTCTGTCCTGCTGCTTGAAAATCGCTGCACCCTTTGGCCTCATTCTTAAGCCCCCCTTCCTCCTCCCGGTCTTAATCCCTCAGGAATTTGGTAGACCTTCGACTTCTGTGGTGCCGGGGACCTGGCACGGGTCAGAAGGCACGGAGAACTATGCAGCTTTTACTTACAAATCCGAGGAGGGATTTCCATAGGTGGTCTGTGTGCTGCTCTGAACAAAGCGAGGGATCGGCTCCGTGGTTGGGGGAATAATGCCTAAAACATGTCATGTCTCTGGCTCCACAAAGAACTACTGCTGGAATGCCGAGGCTGGAAGTGGAGGTGATGTATTATGTATTAAGGTGCCTCACTAGGACTGGTGGGAAGCTGGTCTTACAGAATATTAATATCTCATTTGTTTGCTTGTAAGGATCAGTCCTCAAGGGTAGGGGAGGATGTGCCCCTCTGATGTGTGCTTGTCTTGACATAATTTTTCTCACCTGACTTTGTGTTGGTGTAGAGTTGTGTCACTGCTGGGATTTCGCTGAGCTCCTGGAGGTGCCTTTTTTGGTGGAGTCTGTTTATCTAAAGTATGTGCTGCGAGAGCATCAGCTCTCCCAATTCACTCGGTTGAACTGGGCAAGGACACAATGCAGGATGAAATCAAGGCATTTTTCTGGGCTTTTGTGCGAAAGTAGGAGTTGGAGCTCTGCAGTGTATTATCTGCTGGCTTTTGTATTCAGCACAAGTAATGAGGCTTGGATTGCATACATTAGCACTGTGTAACGTAGCACTGGTGGCTGGCAGTTGCTGGAGTTGTACATTTTTGCTAAATCTTCACATGAAAAGATCTGTGGTGTTTTTTGTTTTTTTTTTGTCCGGTTCCCTTGTCGATTGTCAGGTGAATTGTGGAGCTGAGCACACCCAGGCAGAGCTGGCACCAAGCTCGTGCTTGGAGGCGGGAGAAGCTCTGTTCCAAGGCAAGACAGGGATTTGTCTGGGGCTGACCTGTTCATCTCCTGCACTCTGCTTTATGATGCATGCAGCCACTTCACCTTCCCAGTGTGGGAAAGGGATTGCTGGAATAGGGCTATAATTCAGTGAGTTAAAAACTTGATGCCTTTTTTTTTTGTTTTGTTTTCCTTCTGTTTCAACAATTCAGGGGAAAACACAGCCAAAACTTGCCAAAGGCAGAAAATAACAGCAAATGGGTTTTTTTGGGGGGGGGGGGCTAGTTAAGTAGACTTGACAGGGTGAAAGTCTGAAAAGCCCTCTGAGTGAGTAGCTACACACAACCGGGACAGAGGGGGAGAGTTTAATCCTCTGCAGTGTGTGCCTACAAACCACTGGTCCATGCAAGGAGCAGGTATTGAAGGAGAGACATCTGCTCTGTGCTGGTCCCCTGCAAACCTGCACTGTTGGAGTGATCATAACAGGCTGGGGGTTCCTTCTGAGCTGGCTTTTGTGTGGCTCCCCAAGAGCTGACCTCAGGCAAGCCCCTAGAATTCACAGAGGGGTTAATGATTTAATAGGTAGTGCAAGTGCTAATTGTGTGAAGCAGGGAAGCAGCCTGGTTCAGAAAGATCCAACTGAGTGTGCAGGGCTGCTTCAGCTGGTGACCAATTTATATTTATTGTCCCTCAGCTTCCTGACTTGCCCACAGTAGTAAATAGTTCTTATTTCGTTTCTGATGGAATTCTGGCCCCTGTTTCCAGCCTGGCAGTCCTTTGTGTTTCTTTCCAGCCTACCAGGTGTTAAAAGAAAACTTATTATTTTCCCTGCTAAAGATAAAGCTCCCTGGCTGCCTGCAGTCGTGCTGCCTTTGCGGCTGGGGGAACTGCATCCCCTGGGATTTGTTGTTATTAAGTGCAGGGGAAGTAGCTGGCACTGCCTCTCGCCCTCAGTGTGTGCTTCCTATTGGAAGCAAGGATTAGTTTTTCCACTGAGAGCTTGGCAGCTGCCCTCCAGGGCTTCTGCTTGTGGGATGCCAGGTGAAATCTGTGGACAAGGAGTTCCTGGGGCATGAAATATTGAGGTACCAGCTCCAGGCTGGTAACAAAAAAGTTTAAGCTTAGTACAGAGGGGGTGCTCGGTCAGGGCAGTGTGCTCCAGCCTGCTTTTAGTGCTTGGCTAAGGCTGGAGAGCAGGCTGACTATAAAAATAGCCAGATGGGAGGATAAATGTATAACTCAATGATGCTTGAGCAACAAAGTGCTCTGTAGCCAGATACCTGCTGGAGCCTGCATTGAGTGGAAGTGCTGCAGCAAGGTGTCAAACTCTGCTTAAGGAGATAGCCAGGTCACTGCTGTTCATACACTGCCTAATCCAGCCTCTTCCTAAAGCTAAGTAGATCTTAAGCTCTGACTAATCTTCTTTGAAGTGTGAACCTGTGCCATTATGCTGCAGCAAGCTCCTGCTTTCGCTGAATGTAAAGGTTTAGGTTAGCTTAGATCTACTTGTTGTGGATTTCCTGAGCAAATAACTCTCCAATATTATTTTTTTTTACCCCGTAGAAATGTAGGATTATGGCCAAAAGTGCTTTTCAGACTGAGAGATACAATATGAGGCTGCCCAGAGGACTGCAGGAATTATTGTATCAGGCTGGTACTGACTGCCCACGTATCTACTAGCCAGGAGGAGGAACGGCTCTTAACAGGGTTCTTTACATTTTAATTAATGGATGTCTAAAAGCCAGTGGTTTAGGGAGCAGCTTTCCCTCTTATTCACTGACACTTCTGATTCTAGTAAAGATGGAGTGAGCTTGTTGAAAAGAGATTAACATTTTAGTTCTGCTAACCACCTCCTGAATGTCTTGGGCTGTTGGAAAACCTGGAGCTGCAAACCTACTAATTATCTATACAGATGTGTATATACATATGCATAATGTGTGTGACTGCAAGAGAAATGCTGTGGCTGTTTTTCAAGTGCAGCTGGAGTTCTGTTTAGGTTTAACCACTGCTGAAAGCATTTGTGCAGCCTAAAGACTCCTGACTTCTCGAGAAACTGTATTTAGGGCCATACTCCTTTTGAAATAGAAAAAAACCCCCAACTTCTTGAGGTTTCAATATGTCTGATCTTAACAGGCATTTGCTAAAGAGGTGTGAGGTGAACATGATTTATATTCAGCAGCATGGCAAGGCAGGTGCCTGTAGTTGGGCCCTAACAGTTTAACTTGTGTAATATACCCTTAGTGCTTTTTAATTACAATATCTATAAAGAATTAGTGTGAAAGAAGAGCTAAATATTGTCAGTTTTCAACTATTTTTGGCAGGAAGGATAGAGGACATAGATGGGTGGCCACCCATCTTTCAGAGGAAGAAGATGCTAAAAATAAAGTGGAAGGTGTCTACACTGGTAAACAGCTTTTGGTGGCTTCTGCTTGTCCCTGAGCACCTGGTGCATGTGTGTGGCCTGTGATGGAGAATTAGTCCAGCAGCTTAAAATGCTGGTCCAGGGTTGCAGGGAGAGTGGAAAAAGTGACTCAGTGTGCCCTGAGGGCTCAGCCAGATGCTGGAGCCTGCAGTGGTTGACTCTGTGTTGCTGCACTCTGTGTGTGCAAATGCAAGTGATACTTGTCTACAATCTGTTTGGAGGGGGAAGTGAGGAGTGTGGCAAGCTGGGGGACCTATCCTGGTGCCCTTGAGCAGGACTGCACAGGGTAATGTTTGCTCTTCTTTGGAAGGCTGAGAGGCGACTGACAACCCCAGCAACTTTCCCGGATAATATTTGTTATTCCTGCAGTTCGCTTGTGAGTTATAAAATCATCTTATTCCATGGGCAGGGACACCTTCCACTAGACCAGGTTGCTCCAAGCCCTGTCCAGCCTGGCCTTGAACACTCCAGGGATGGGGCAGCCCCAGCTTCTCTGGGCAACCTGTGCCAGGGCCTCACCACCCTCCCCTCACAGGCAGGGACTTATTTCTAATGTTTAATCTAAACCTGCCCTCCTTCAGCTTAAGGTCATTCCCCCTTGTCCAAAGTCCCTCTCCAGCTCTCCTGGAGCCCCTTTAGGCACCAGAAGGTGCTCTAAGGTTTCCCCAGAGCCTTCTCTTCTACAGCCCCAACTTTCTCAGCCTGTCTCCATAGGAGAGGTGTTCCAGCTCTGTCATCAACTTAGTGGCTCTTCTCTGGGCTCATTCTAACAGGTCAATGTTCCTCATGTTGGGGCCCCCAGATTTGGATGCAGGAGTGGAAGAATGTACTAGAGAAAGCAAGGGAAGCTGTTGATGGTTGGAGGCTTCTTGCAGTAGGGCTTTACTATTGACAAGCTGCCTCCAGGAGCTGGAAGGAGGAGGAGGGACCACACCAGCTCTGCTGTGTGATGGAGGGTTGCCTGCTGTGTGCCTGAGACTGGTGTGACCAGCTGTCCTGCATGGGATGAGTGGGGCCATGGCTGGGATGGTCTCTGCTGTGGGGTGGTGGTGCAGCAAGCCCAGGACTGAGGGGCACCTGCCTGAGGGAGGTGTCTGGGAGCAGGCCTGGTCTGTCTGTCCTGCTGCTGGAGCTGTGTGAGTGGAGGCAGCAGAGCCTGCCAAGAGTAGGCTGTCAGCTGGCTGGATCACTGCTGGGATCCTGGTTCAGTGCTCTCCTGGAAACTCTTGACTTGCACAGTGATTATAGGCATGAAACTTTCTGGAAGTGCCTCCATGGTGCAGTGCAGCACAGGCACTGTGCTAATGCAGCAGTGCTGCTGTTCTGGGCTGTGGTTTCCTCTGTGGGGTCAAGGGCCTCAGACAGGACCTGGCACTGGTGCAGCCCTAAAGCCTCTTGTGGTGGCTCCAGTCCTGAGTTGTGCTTTACAGACCCATCTTGTTCTCTGTGCAAGTTCCTTGGTTTCCTCCTGTGTCAGGGCCATAACAAGCCTGGACTTCATGGCCCTGACAAACATAATTTTTGGACTTGAAAAAGGACACACAAGTTGATCCTCACCATTGCTTACAAGTCTGATGCCTGCTGGGTGGAGCATAGCACTCTATTGCTGGGATGAGAGCTAGGCAAGGTCTGTCTTGGGCTTCAGATCAAGGTTTGGTTTTGCCTGTCATCTTCAGATAGAGTAGACTAAGAACCATAAAACAGATGGAGGAAATAATTGCTTGGGATATATAGGTGTCTGCTCACAACTGGCCAATTCTTGACACTTGTCACCCAGTTATTTAAGGCCCTGGGTCAGTGGGTGGTTATGTGAGTATATGTAATCTTGGTTTCCTTTTGCCTTTCCAGGCCTTGCACTCTGGATTTGTCAGCCTTGCAGGCTTCTGGTCACATCTCTTCTCGGCCATGGGGAGATCAGTAGGATTTAACATCTTTGTGGTCACCTGCAGCATCCTGCTCTTGTCCTCCAGCCTGCCATGCCTTGCATCTCAGCCTCTGGAGGAGGGGGACACGACCAAGATCCAGCATGGCCCCTGGGCAGGGAATGGGCTGGAAGATGAAAGTATTGGCATGGTGGACTTGAAAAATACCTTGAGCCCTTCTGAGCAGACCGTTTCTGAAGAGCCATGTGGAGTGTCAGCAGAGCCGTCTGGGACACCCTTGAATGAAGCTTCCACTGCAGAAGAAATGCTCCCTGTGAGCCCCAGCCATGTCAGCCCCAGCACCCAAGGCCTGGGTGACCACACCTCTGCTGGGGCAGTGGCTGCTGTGAGTGGGGAGGAGCTTGGTCCCACGAAGTCAGAGCTGGATGAGGATGATGCCCTCAAGGCCATGCTGACCACAGCTGTGACCACGCTGAGCCCCCCTGGCCAGGAGGAGTCTGTGGGTGGCCCCATCAGCGAGGTCACCACAGAGGGTGGTGTGGCAGTGGAGCACAGCTCTGCCAGCCCCTCAGCAACCCCCCCCCTTCCTGGGACAACTGTGGAGGAGCAGGAGGGGGCAGAGAGCAGCTCACACCCCTCAGCTGTGCCCCAGCCCACGCTGAGCCCCAGCTCTCCCAGCTGGGAAACAGCGAGTGACCACCTTGTTATCCCAACTCCCCAGGCTCCTGGTGTGACCCCTGAGGTGGGAATGCTGAGACCCCGCACAGGGAGCCCTCTGAAATCCCTGGCTCCACCAGTGTCTGTGGCTGCCGAACGTCCCCTCGTGGTGACCGAGGCCTCCCTTCCCCCAGAAGCAGGGACAGGGGTCACACAAGGAGAGCTGCCCACCACAGCTGGCACTGTCACCATCCCCCCTGTGGACACTGTGCCACCTGACTGGGATGACACAAAGCTGGGGGACATCAGTCAAGGGGGAAGCACGTCTCATGAGGAGGTGACAGAGGACCTGGCGACGACAAAACCATCCCAGACCCCACAGGGAGGTGTGGGAGAGGAAGAGGACGCAACAAGAGCACTGCCATCCCCAGTGTCCCCTCCACCAGAGCCTGAGCTTGCTGAGGAGACCAACTGCACAGTGCCAGCACAAGGAGAGGAGCTGCCAGCAACTTCCACAGGCAGCAGTGGTGCTTCCCACACTGGAAATGTGACGGATGGAGACACGACTGATCTGGACTCGCTGGAAAACACAAGTGCAGTCACAGCAGAGGAGGAGAAAAGCATTCTGCCATCACAGTCAGAGGCTACTGTGGGGACAGAAACTCAGCCTGAGCTCTCCCCTACTCTGGAAAGTTCATGGGAAGGTAAAACTTGCTTGTTACAGACACTTGCCTCTAAGTGTAGGTTTAGGAGGGGGGCTCTTGGGAGTGTATGCTTCCTTTCAGGGAATTGGACTGGGAAAAGGTGTGACCTTGATACCTGCAATAGAGAGGGTGTATCTTTCCCCTCAGGAAAGGCTGTGGGGCTTTGTGTAGGGGTAAGAGCCTAAATGGGTAGTTCCCATCTATAATACACTGCAGAACCTTGGCTGTTTCTATACATGATTCCCTGTGCACAGCTGGGTGATCCCCTGTCCTGGCTGTGAGTGAAGCAGCTGAGTTGAGCTGCTCCTTCTGCTCCTCAAGCTGGGAGGGTGGTTGTAGGAACAAATAGGAAAACTGAGACTGGAAAGGCTGTGGCAGCCGAGCCTGAGGCTGAGGGACATGGAGTATTTGGGTATGGACTGCAGAGCTGGAATCTCATCAGTGGAGACTTGCTAATTGAAAAGCTTCCTTGTTAATGTTCTTTGGTTTTGGTGCTTGAGTGGGGACAGCTGTAGTTGCCTTGACTAGAGGTGGCTAAATTGTCACCCAATAACCCTCTGTTTCTGCCCCTTCTGTGGGTAGGGTGGGACCCCAGCTTCTGGCCCACTGGTTAAACACTTTATTTCAGGGGAGAAAACACTCCCCCAAGAATCCTTTTGATAGGAACCAAAGTACCCTTGCACTAGCTCACGCTGAAGCTCTGCAAATAATTCCTGGGGGGTTAAATTAAGTAGCATCTGGGATCACTTGGGTCTCACTTGCAGTCAGTGCAGAAGATGCAGAGACAATGGATGGCTGCAAATGCTTCCTAAATCTAGGAATAAGTGAGTTGTTCCAGTAGCCTCAGAGTACCTGACATCTTAAATGACTTTACAAGAACACTCAGTTCTAAAGGCCTGTCCAGAGAGCTGCTGTCCTGTATAACAGAAGCTCCTGGTGTTGTCTCCCTACCCTGGAGTGAAGCTGTGGCCAGGCTCTGGCTGCCCAGTGCTTGTGCCAACTCTGTCACCAGGCAGGAATCTTCCTCCTGGACAGCCTTCTGCAGGCCACCCTGTCCTGCATGGACCTGCAGAGGTGGCACCTTCAGCCTTGTGACAGTGTTTCTGCTCAACACCTAAAATATAAAGGAAAAGGTTTAAAATACAGGGAAATGCTAAAAAAAAAAAAAGCCCAGTGAGGTGTTGGGCAGTCAGATCTTTCTAGGCTGGTGAGGAAATATGAGCTGGGGCTTAGGACTTTGTAATTGCTGGGCATCTTTAATCTTCCCTCCCAGGCTACAGAGGCAGAAGGACTGTTTCCCTTTACTGCATCCAAAAGACCTAGTTTTTGCTGTAAAAGAAGAAAGGCTAATTGCAGCCTGGTGCTGAAACCTGACTGATTAATTTCTAGATTAATTTGTAAGCACTTGACCTGTCAGCAGGTTCCATCTCTGCTGCTTCCCAGCTGACGGGAAAACAACGCTGTCTGTCAATAAGACTTGTGCAACAAAAATAAACGCTTCTGCAAAGCTCAAGTCTCAGAGCTGTGAGGGCTGGTCACTCAAAGCCACCCTGATGATACTTGGCTGGACCTGCTTCTGGCACTGTGGCCCTGGAATTGTTAATCATTGAGTTATATTTCTTCAGATGTGTCCTCTGTTGCCGTCACGTGTCCTGTGAGTTGGTCCTGACGCGTGTTCTCGCTGTAGGTGTTGCTCAGGAGGTGACAACAGTTGCCCAGGAGGCTGATGCTGGTCTGTCAGTTGTGGCAGTGGGTCCTGGTGCTACCCAGGGAACAGGAGCTGCAAGCTTTCCCCAGGAGAACAGTGGGGAAGACACCCAGATGCTGACTGCTCCCAGTGCCACCGAGGTGCTGGTGGCAACTGGTGCTTCCTCTGCGGTGAACACTCTGGATGTTGAAGGTAAGATTCTGCTTCAAGGACTCATTTCCACATGAGGTGGGATGGGACATCTGAAACTAGTATCAGCATCCTTATTCTAAGTGACTTTTTTTTTTTGCTCTAACCTTCTGCAGGCCTCCTCTAGCCCTGGGCTGCCACTGCTTTCTGCCCATGCTGTGAGATCCACCACTTTGATATTTGACAGTATGGGGTTTTTTTGCCCCAAATAAGTGGAGGCAATTAAAAAAAATTGCCCCTAACCATACAAAACCCCCCTGTCTATCCTTGCTAGCAAGCTGCCTTTTAGCTTTAGACACTTAAGCCATTTTTTATTTATGGAGGGGGAACTCTTACTTCTGGAGCCCAAGGCAGTCACAGACTGCTGGTGCTCAGTCCAAAGGATGAAAATGTTTCATCAGGGTAACGCAGGAGCAGTGTGTGTGTGTGTGTGGGGGAAAGACACCTTCTTCTTGGAGTCTGGCAAGCCCTTGGGTGTGGAAGCCTGCATTGATATTCCCTTCTGCCGAGGAGTGGTGAGTTCTTGTCAAGTTGTAGCTCATACAGGAATGCTTTGGGCAGTCGTGTTCATCAGGCTGCTGCCTGCTGGCTCTGTGTCACCTCAGCAGGTACATGGAGGAGCCTGTCTTCCTGACAGGGGTGTAACAAGGGATCCCTCAGCACAAGGCTGGCTCCAGGCTGGAGTGTACTTCTGTAGCAGTAGGGACCACTGTAATGAAACTGCTGCTGGGCAGCTCTTATATTGCAGGGCCTCAAAAGGAAGAAAAAAAACACAAAAAGACACAACAAAACCTTTCTGCATTGTCTCTCTTAATTTAAGGTCCCTTTGTGGGAGGGAGAAGGTTCTTCTGGCAGTTTCCACTAATTAATTTGCTTCTGGGGTTTAATTATAGATTCAACTGACTTTTATCTTTGCAATAAACAATTAGATCTGTCACTTGGTTGAGATATCAACTGGTGTCCTCAAAGCAACGGAATTAAAACTTTCTTTGGGGGTTCCCTCCCTCATTAAGGGGAACCTCCTGTGCTGACTGTCCTTGAGGAGAAAGTTTCATTACAGCAGAGTCACATCTTGAAGGAAGCAAAAGCTTAATAACTTCCAGTCAGAGTTAAGTTTTCATTAAGGAGTTTGTTCTTAAATGGTAGGTTTTTAAATATTGCTGCTGTCTCCTGTCCTCTGTAGATCTCACGGATGGGATCGTGGTCACCAGTGAGAAGGCTGTCCCAGCTCCTGGTGGGATGCCTTCTACCCCATCTGGACAGACAGGGGAACCATCCAGCAGAACTGTGGTCCTGGTCACTCCAGCATCCATGGCCTCTTCTGCCAGGAGAACAGCCCTTCCCTCTGTGCGGAGGATCAGCACGGCCGTGACCTACGGGCTGGACCGCCTGGAGTCGGAAGGTACCCCTGAGGAAAAGGGTCAGGCAGCTGCCTGTGCAGGGGCTCCCCTGCCCTGACACTGAGCCCCCAGTTTGTCTGCTTGACACACTGCCATGTGCATGTCTAATTGTGCCCAATAAAGTTGTTGAACAACCTGTCCTCTCCCGGGAGGTACAGGAAGCAAGCAGTGAACAAGTGTCATGGAGGATGCCTGGAATTCCAGTGGCTGTGGTGGGAGGGATGGGATTTTCCCGTGGATAGGGAGCAGCAGTGCTATTGCTGTTGCAGTAGAATCTGGCTCTGCACACCTGTAATGCTGGAGTGTGCATCCACTGCAGAGCCTCTGGACCAGGTAACACCCACCCAGAGATGCTGAGGTGAAGTAGGTGCTGCTCTGGAGCTGCTCTGCAGCTCTGATCTGGTACCAGTTCAGCTCACCCACAGTTTTCCTGCAGAGAATTGTTTCTTGCTCTTTCTCCTACTTGAACTCCTCTCTGCTTGCTCATCCATCCAGTTTTGTACTTCAGTGTCTGGACTGATACCACCTGGCAGGAATTAATCTTTCTGCCTGTGTCTGCTCCCCTTCCTTTATCTTGACCTTCTCTTGGCTTCGTATTTTACTGCAAAGGTTGGCAGCCCTCCAGGGGTGGCACTGCCAGATGGTATTTCTCCTCTGAGTAGAGGTGGGGTGCCATAGACAACAGCTCATCAGCATCTTTCCTCTGCAGGAAGCAATAACTCTCACTCCTGTTAAGTTTGGAGGGCAGCAGAAGCTGGGAGTCCTCCCCATTGCCTTTGCAAGGCACTTGCTGCCTGCTTTGAAGCCTGCCCTGAGCTTTCTGTGACTCCAACTGCAGCACTTTTCCCTTGCCAGGATGAATCTTGCATGTATCTGGCAAGGCAAGGATGTGGTGCTGATGGGAGAGTGGCAGCAGGGGAAGGAAGGGTGTGTGTGTGGGGAAAACCTGATCTTTCAGGCTCTGCTTAGCAAGGGCAGCATGAATCAGGAGGCTAAAATGTTTTATAGCCCTCTGGGATCTCCTTTAGAAGCCTGGGTTTCTGCAGGGGAAGATAAGAGGGATTTCTGCTTCAGCTGAGCATTGGTCTCTCTATTTAATGAGACTTTCTGCACAGGCATTGAAAAAAAATCTTTCTGCTCCAATATAGGACTGATGCAACTTTCTTGGATTCCTTCTGGGTTCCTCTAAAGGGAAATGTGGGCTGTAGCTGGAACCAGCTCTCCTAGATGATGATTCAGTTGGAAGGCTGTGGGTTTCTTGGCTCTGGGGTCTGGCTCTGCAGGGGCCTGTCAGCCAAGGGACATGGTGCTCTCTGTGCTGTGGGGATTTGGCAGCTGGCACAGCTTTTGTGGTCTAAATCTCTTCTGCTCAACCTAGACCTTGGTGCAGTGAGCCAGAATTTTCCCTGGTGCTGGGGATCACCAATCCACATACTTTAAAATGGAACAATTACCACTTGGGGAAAAGCTTTTTCTGCCTGGGGATCCTGCTGCCCCCATTAAGCATGAAGAGGAGGCTTTTTTTTTTTTTTTTTTTTTGAGCTGCAACTTTGCTTTCTAACACCTCTTTGTATAATGGCAGTGAGGGGGTGCCACATCCTCATGGTGGAGTGGCATTTGGAAGCATGGTTCCCAAAATTACAGTTCCTAGTGTTTGCCCTCAGAATATCCAAATGCTGCCAGATCCAAGATGTTTGGGAGTGCATTCCTGTAAAGCTGCACTGAGCTCCAGCCCAGGGTGCTCAGGCTTTTGGGGGATGCTGTTCCAGGCATGTGCTTGGGTCCCTAATGAGGGATCTTGGCCCTCTTGGGAGAGGCTGTGCCTTGCTCACTGTTGGAAGAAGTGCAAGGAGCTGAGTGAGCTCTGCTGCCTTCAGTGGGGTCTTGCTGACTTGCCTCACTGAGGGCCTGGCTCATCATTAAATGTAACCCCCTGCTGCTCTGTTTCTTGGGGACCATCTGTGCCAAACTGCCTGGGGTTTAATTGCATTGGTATGTTCACCTGCCTGGCTTGGATGCAAAACTGTTTTAAAAATCAAATTGCACAGGCAGGTTGAGATGCTTTGAAAATATGTCTAGATGAACTTATCCTCCTCTCCAGTGGACTCTGGAGAGATGAGCTGGTTAACAAAGATCCTCCTGCCTTGACTCTGTGGTGAGACTGGTTCTACTTGCCCTTCCTAGTCAGAGAAATCCTATAAAGGGATTACAGGATATGGGGACAGGACGCAGCAGAGGATAAGGCTTTACTTGTCTGGGAGAACTGATTATATATTTTGTTTCTGTGCCTAGAATTTGTATGTCTCTCTAACAAGTTGAGCACTGCAGCTTTCTCTGGTTCGACTTGCCTACTTAGGACCAGCGTGTAAACTTCTCAACACACTTTGGAAAGAAATTAGATTCCTTTTGGACTCGATTCCTCTGCTGTAGGTCTTGGCAGAGGTGGCTGCACACCCTCAGCATGGCAGCACTGGGCAGGTATAACTCTCTAAAGAGGTGGGTCACCTGCCATGTTCCCTCTTCTGCAACATCCTTGCAGTTTTTAGTTGAAACCTTATGGGTAGAGCACAACAGAATCCGGCTCCTTTCAGCTGGTGCTCAAGTAGCTCCTGTAACTGTTCCACCTGGGATGTGACCCAGGGATGAGCTGAGGCTCAGCAGGTTGGTTAACACATTCTCCATGACAGCCTTGAGGGCCTTGTTATCCTTGAGTGCTAACCTTAAACCAGCAGTTAACCTAAACTAGGCAGTTGCCAAGGGTGATGGATCACTCACCCATCACAGCTGGGATCACAGCACCACTGTGGGGCCTGTTGCTGAGGGTGGGTCTGTCAGTCTGCACTGACAGACAAGGACAGGTTTGGTGCTCTTGTGAGCCACCACCCTGCCTGACAGCAAAGAATCGTGGAACCACAGAATGGCTTGGGTTGGAAGGGACCTTAAAAAACCACCTTGTTCCAACCCCCCTGCCATGGGCAGGGACACCTTCCCCTGGACACTTCCAGGGATGGCACATCTTTAAGCTGCTGCTGGGGGTGAGCTTCTTGCACAGTTCAGGTATCTGGTGGGCTGCTGGGTGTGGAGGGTGCTTAGAGAGCTTTGATAAAAGCAGGAGATGCTCTGCCTCTCTTACGGTGTCGGGAGCAGTCAGTAACTGAATCCAGGAAACTTAAATTCAGTTACTCTAGAGGAGGAGATTTAACCATGTAGCTCTTGAATGTGGAGTGTTTCCAGTTAATCAGGCTGGCTCTCAACAGGCAGCTGGCAGAGTTTGGAGTTTCATGTGCATTTACAGCCCACTGTGAACTATTTTGTCTATCACAGAACAGTTTAGGCTGGAAAATTCCTCCAAGATCATGGAGCCTGACCTCTGACCCAACATCACCATTTCAACTAGACCAGAGCACAAAGGCCACACTCAGTTGTTTCTTGAAGGTCTCCAGGGACAGTCACTCCAGCAGCTCCTTGGGCAACCTGTTCCAGTGCTTGACCACCCTTTCAGTGAAGAAATTCTTCCTGATCTCCAGCTGAACACTGATCTTTAGGATAGAGGGGTTGAAAGGACAGTGTCAGATGTCTGCCTGGTTGGCTGGTGTGTCCCCACCTGATGCAGCATTTGGCTGTGGAGAAGCCCCTCAGGGATGCTGGGACATGGCTGGCACTGCCCTGGGGATCAGAAATCCAGTATCCTGCAGTTATGGGGCACCTCTTCTCTGACCCTTGGCTGTGTTGGCTTCATCTGCTGTGCTAAAGGCTGTTCCAGAGCAGTGCCAGGGTGAAGCTTTAGACTTTGTGACCTTGACATTTTCATGAGATTTTAAAAATATCCACTTGTCTTTGGGTTTTAACAGTTCCTATCACTCTTTGCTGACCTGTGTACTCAAGTTTACCCTTCCAAGGAAGCTGTAGTTTAGCCAGTTCTGGTAAAAAGAGTTCTCCTAGTCCTTTTCTCCACTCTCTGCCTCTTTCCTCTGCTTCCCCTGCACCTTGTTCTTCTCACACCCAGTCATCTGAGCTGTGTTGTACTTCAGAAGTAAAGACAGTGGTTACCATTTTTCAGAAAGTATTTCAGAGCTTGTAGCCATTTACATAAATTTATAAACCCCCCTTACATTTTTCTTCTGAGCTGTGTCACAGTAAAAGGACCTTTTTTTTTTTTTTTTTTTTTTTTTTGAATAAGAAGACTATTTTTGCTGGAAGTTGAGGCTCTGAAGGGGACTGTTATTTGGACCCTGACTGTATGGATTAAGATCTGCCTCATTAAATCTCTGCAACCCTGTTAAAAATTTAAATTAGGATGCAGAGGTGTAAATAAAACAGGCACTTAACCCAGCATGGTTAACTAGCCTGATATTATAATTTCTCACCAGCTCCTTGGATATCAGCTAAATTGGCAGGGAATGGAAGATTTAAAACAAAGCACATGCAGCATGAATTATTAAATGTTTTCTGTACAGACTTTTGTCTTGCCTCTTGTTTATTGCTACCACTGAAGTAGGAACTGCTCTCTCTCTCTGGTGCAAGTTGACCTCTATCTTCCTCACAGTAGGTGGTGGTTCATCCCTCATTCTCCTTTAAAGAAGAAAATGGTAAAAAAAAAAAAAAGTGACAATTTTGCATCACACCTAAGCTGTCCTTTCTTTCTTTCTTCTCCTGTGAGTGTTTGACCAAAGATGCCTACTCTGCTGCTAAATGTGGTGGTGACTTATTCTGTTTCCTGAAATCCCTCTGCGAGCTGAGGAGGGAGGGGTGTGGAGGGTGATCAGGCCCTTAATGAGTTGGGAGCTTGGGGGGTGAACAGCTAAGAGGGTGTTGGGCTAATTAAAGGCTCGCAGGGAAGAAGAGGAGGGAGGGAACTCCAGCTGTGTGCAGCTGCTGTGCTGGGCTCAGCCTTGGCAGTGGGCTGAGCATGGTCACCCTGCTCTGCCTCAGAGGCCCTGGCACCTCTGATGAAACCCAAACCACAGGATCACTCAGGGCCTGACTGTGCCAAGGGATGCTCTCCAGGGCTTCATCTCTCAAACACCCTTTCTGCCCTGCTTTATGGTCTTCAACAGCACCTCCTGAAGAATCCCTTGGAGGGGTTTAAAGGATGTCTGGGAAGGGACATGGGTCTGCCCAGCTGGTTCACTCTTGGTTGATGGGAGGGGAAGGAATCTCCTCTGAGTAGAATAATAGAACAGTTTGGGTTGGAAAGGACCTTAAAGAGCATCTTGTTCCAGCCCCCCTGCCTTGGGCAGGGACACCTTCTACTATCCCAAGTTGTTCTGAGCCCTGTCCAACATGGCCTTGAACATTTCCAGGGATGGGGCAGCCCCAGCTTCTCTGGGCAACCTGTGCCAGGGCCTCACCACCCTCACAGCCAAGAATTTCTTCCTAAAATCTAATCTAATCCTGCTCTCTGTTACCCCTTGTCCTGTCCCTCCAGGCCCTTGTCCAAAATCCCTCTCCAGCTCTCTTGTAGCCCCTTTAGGCACTGGAAGGGACTCTAAGATCTCTCTGGAGCCTTCCCTTCTCCATTCTGAGCAAATCCTGCTCTCTCAGCCTGTTCTTTGTGCTATTCTGGCACTGTTCTGCCTCAAGCAGGTTAGATGACATTTCTTAGTCTGACACACCTTGGTTCCTGTTCTGTCCAGGTTATGCTTGAATTTTTAAGTGTATCTGACTTCTCATTTGTCCAAAAAATTAGAGTTCACTTAGATATCTTTTTTTAATGTTATAGCTTTCCCATGCTTGCCTTCAAGCTCAAACAAAACCAACAGAAATCCCCCACAGTTGCTATTGAAAGGTAATTGGGCTGTGTGGGTGAAAGTTTTTAATGAGTTTCTGTTAGTTTTAATCTGAGGATTAAGCAGTTCAACCTCCTGGCTCCAGGGAGGTGGATTCAGATAAGCAGGGATGTGACAGTGAGTCTCTGCAAGGAGTGTTTTCTTCTGGAGTTGCTCATGGCTGGAGTCCCTTGGAGTGTGGGGGATAGTGTTGCTCTTGGAGCTTCTCTGGGAAGCTTTGGGACCAGGGATGCTGCAGGAGGGTGATCAAGGACTTGGAAAGAAGCAAGAACTCAGGCTAGAAGTGAGCTGAGTGGACTCACATCATCTTCCCTTTGGCTTCTGATAGGACTTGAGCCAAAACCTTGGTATTCCACAGACTGTTGCCCATAACAAGAGATCCATCCCCAAATCTGCATCATCTGTGATGATCCATGCTGGGCTTTTCTAGAATATGAAGCTTAAATCAAATGTTTTCTTGACTCTTGGGCTGTTGGTTGTTTCCCGGCAGTGTGGTTGAATTGGATGCTTCTGGAGAGACACAGTCAGAGAGCCTTTTCCAATGGAAATGGAATTAATGTCTCTGCTGGGGCTTCTTTTTTTTTTGATTGGAAAAAACACGTTATGCCTACAGCTCTTTATCTGTGGGAAAGCATTTTGTTGACAGAAGTAAGCTCTGTATCTGCCTTCATCTGTCTTGTTCTGCCCTGTCCCCTTACAGGTTGTGGTCATAAAATCTGGACTGATTTGACTGCTCTCACTTCATAAATTACCTTATTCTTGTCTTGGTTTTTATCCTGGTTAGTTCAAGACCTGCACAACCTGGCTTAGAAGAGCTGTTCTGCAGCAAACTCTGTCACAGTCCATGCAGTGTGTTCTGCAGCATTCCAATTTTTTCTCCATTTAAAATAGTCTTGTGTTGCTAAACTAACTCTCCATCCTGGCTCAGTGTGAAAACAATTTTGAGGTGAATGGTGCTGGAAATGCAGCTTGTTGTTCTTTTAGGAAGAAACTCTTCCCTGTGAGGGTAGTGAGACCCTGGCACAGGTTGCCCAGAGAAGCTGTGGATGATCTGCCCCTGGGAGTATCCAAGGCCAGGTTAGAAGGGCTTGGAGCAACCTGGTCTAGTGGAAGGTATCCCTGCCCGTGCAGGATATTGGAATGAGATGGTCTTTAAGGTCCCTTCCAACCCAAGCCATTCTGTGATTGTAAGAATAATTGTTTTTGATCTTAATACAGAAGCAGACCCGTGGTCCCTGCTGGAGTATCTTTTACCTTTGTTTTCCTTTTGCTTCCCCCAAAAAGTCCTTAGTGCCTCAGATATCCTGTGACAAGCAGTGAGCCAGAACTGTGAAAAGCAAGTGTGATTCCCCTCAGGTTTGGGGGGAAGTAGGTTAGGATCTGATTCCAAGTCTCTCATACTTGTGCAATGTCAAAGAGCCTTCTGCTGGAGAGCAGCTTCTGCAGCTCTTGAGCTTTGGCAGGGAAAAGCTCCTAAACCAGCATCAGCTCAGCTCTGCTGCCAGGGGAGCAAGGATTTCCTTCTGTCACAGAAAAGCTTTGGACAAGAGGAAACAGCCTCAAGTTCCACCAGGGAATTGGATATTAGGAAAAATTTCTTCACCAAAAGGGTTGTCCAGCACTGGCACAGGCTGCCCAGGTTGGTGGTGAAATCACCATTCCTGGAGGGATTTAAAGGATGTGTAGATGTGGCACCTGGGGACATGGGTTAGTGATGGGCTTGGCAGTGCTGGGGGAATGGTTGAACTCAATGATCTTAGAGGGCTTTTCCAACCTAAGTGATTCTGTGATTCTGTGACATGTTGTTTCCTCTTGAAACTTCTCTGGGTAGGGTTATATTACCTTGCTTTGTGTGGTAGGATCCCATCCAACAGATACATTCTTCCCAGTAGTTCCTTTCCCTGTGTCTGTGCAATAGCCTGGATGCTGATACTTCCCATGGGAGGCCATGCTTGATTTGATGCCCCTTCCAGAGCGAAGCATTTAAAACAATGTTCATGTAAGGTGGGGCACAAATACCCCAGACAGTGAACATGACTGTGCTTAGCTGAGCTCATCACTAGGGAGGTTTTCCCCTGATTATTTTACATAGTTTCTGTGCCTGCTGCTTGCTTGGGAATCTTCAACCACCACAGCAACCTGTGCACCAGGAGAGCTTGTTCCAGCAGCTGCCTTCTTCCAGCCTGTCACTGGTTGTTCCTGGCAGCGTTTTGGAGCCCTTGGATGGTGACATTGTTACTGATCACGTGAAAGCAGCAGATTAATAATGAAAAAGAGTTGTCCTAGAAAGGCCTCCCTGCCTTGACAGTCTGCTGTGATCACAAAAGCAGCGCAGAAAGTGAACCAAGGAAAACATTTGGCAGAGACTGTCTTCCTAGTGAAAGTGGTTATAGACTCCCATCCCTAATCCTGTGGCTATTTCCACATTATTATTTATATACTTACACACTGTTGTTATTATCATACATGGGCGACCCTGCAGCACTGAGCATCTATGAAATCACAGCTTAAACTCCCATGGATCATAACAAAACTCTGTGGTATCATTTAGACATCATAGAATCAGCTGGGTTGGAAGGGACCTCTGAGATCATCAAGTCCAACCCTTGATCCATTACTGCTGTGGTAACTAGACCATGGCACTGATGCCACATCCAGTCTTACCTTAAAAATCTCCAGGGATGGAGAATCCACCACTTCCCTGGGCAGCCCATTCCAATGCCAATTGCCCTCTGAGTTTGATGTGAGCAACCTGGGCTGGGAGGGGAAAGGACAGAGAAAATGACAACTGCAGGTTTTAACCTTTTAGGTCTTTCTTTTTTTTTTTTGGCTGCAATTTGAATTCAGTTTGTGCCTGTGAGCAAATATATCACCTTCTGCTGAGAGTCTCTCGCTGCTCAGGGCACAGCAAGATATTTCTCTTGTGCACTAAACCTGACAAATGATGGTTTCTCGAATCTTCTGAGGAATAAAAGTGTTTGCAAACATAAATAGGAAATATCTAAAGATAGAAACATCCTTCTTCAGTGAAAGTTTATTCAACTGCAGACAGAGGCCCTGGTGTAACTCTGTTGCCTTCAGCAAGGTTATGACCAGAGTGGCTTCAGCTGCAGCTCATTTCAAGCAATGATACCCCAAAAAATGGAGTCTGAGGCTTTTACTTGAGGTTGCTGGTTGTTGTCCAACTGCTTCAGACCCTGCTGGTCGCAGGTCCCCACTGGGTCTGTGAAATGCCTCAGGAAGGAGGTGTGATGTGGTCTCAGTTCTCTTTGCTGAGCCACAAAAGTCATCACAGATATGTACAGTTTTGTGGTGAAAGACCCGTCTTTGAAACAAGCACAGGGGGAGCTTTTGCCACCCTGCAATAGCAAACCCCATCCTGTGGATATCACCAGTGTTGCTCGTGGATCTGTTCAGAGTCCCATGATAAAGGCCAATGGTGGCTGTTTCTGGTGACTGCTAATAAAGCTGGGACAGCCCAAAAACTCTGCTAAAAATTTGCTGTTTTTTCTGAGACTTGTTTTCTTGCTGTTCTCTTATCACTTCTCCAAACCGGAAATTTTGAGTGCCTGTTACAAGGTTGTCGAGTCCTTCAAAATAAAATCTTTTGATGTGTGAAGTGGGAATCTAATTTTCCCTGGGATTCCTGCTGCCTGCATCTTTCTTGGCTTGGTCCATCCTCAAAGCAGGGAGGTGCTGAATTTCTTAGGAGTCTTTTGCTTCCCTGTTGCCATACAGGCAGAGCAGAGCCTATGTTATTGAAACCAGTGGTTATTTAGTCTGTCAGAGAGTGGCAGATTTTGGATTTCTTCACTCTTGGAGATGAGACTTTAACTGCCATTGGCTATTCTTGCAGTAGAAAATCCCCCATCCCTGGAACTGTTCCAGGCCAGGTTGGATGGGGCTTGGAGCAACCTTGACTAGTGGAAGGTGTCCCTGCCCATGGCAGGGGGTTTGGAACTGGATGGTCTTTAAGATCCCTTCCAACCCAAACTTTTCCGTGATTCTGTGAAAATACAAGCATCTGCTTAGACTGTTAGTGTTTCAGTGCTGAAGTCTCCTGGTGTCACCAGGAGAGGAGACAGGATGCCATCCCTCCTTGATAGATCCATGTGGCACGTCATGGATTCAGTGCATGCAAACAGGATAACAAAATCAGCTTATATGTGACATCTGAAGAGCTACAGAGCAAGGATGGCTCACAGCAGAAACTGCTTGGGTGGCCAAGAAGGCCAACAGCATCCTGGCTTGTGTCAGCAATATGTGGCCAGCAGGACTAGGGAAGTGATATTCTCTTCTCCCAAGTAACAAACACAGGATAAGAGGAAACAGCCTCAAACTGCACCAGGAGAGGTTTAAGTTGGATAGTAGGAAAAATGTGTTTAACAGAAAGGTTGTCAAGCACTGGAACAAGCTTCCCAGGGCAGTGGTGGACTCACCATGCCTGAGGGATTTAAAAGCTGTGTGGATGTGGCACTTGGGGCCATGGGTTGGTGGTGGCCTTGGCAGTGCTGGGTTAACAGTTGGACTCAATGATCTTAGAGGGCTTCTCCAACCTAACCCGTTCCATGACACACAAAATAGTTCACAGTGGGCTGGAAATGCACGTGAAACTCTGAATTCCTTCTGAATCTGCTGGGCTTTGCACTTTCAGTCATTGCTACGTTCGGTCTCTCCTGTTTGTTTTCTTTCAAGCTGCTGCTGAGGCCTTTCAAAGGCCAAAAAGTGCCAATTTAGGAGGGAAAACGTGACTTCTGTAAAAGGCTTTCAAGTGAAGCACAAGCCTCCAGCTTGAGATTCAGCTGTGTGATGCTCACTTTAGTTTTCCATCTTATGAGACTACCAAGCCTTATGCACAGGCTGCCCACGGGCTCCTGTTGTGCCTCCGCCCCCGAAATCCCACATTTGTGAAGTTTCTGATTTTTTTTTTTTTTTTTTTGGAAGTGTAGCTTCCTCCTTGTGACCACCAAGTGGTGCTCTGCACTGCACCTTGCAGCAAGGCAAGCTGCTGGCATTTTGGGATGGGGGGGGAGGGTGTTAAAAAGCTGTTTTCAGATGTAGGAATGAGCCAGAGAGGAGAAGGAAACAAACGAAGAGCCTTTTCCTTCCCCCTTGCAGTGGTTGTGCTACAGGGATCACATTTTTCACAGCTTTCTGCTGTGGCTGGTGGTGATTGATGAAGCTTGGTGATGATCAGCTGTGATAAGTGGTCTCAGCACTTTCAATTTGGGTGTTCAGCTCTGCTGCCTTCGAGGCTTTGGAGACGCGGAGATGGCTATCTGTGGCTTCAACACTAGATCCTGGCAGGTGTCTGGGATTTGGCTTGCTAAAATCACAAGAAGCTTCTAAAATCCTTGTCCCAAAGTAGTTTTTCAGAGATAAAAATCTGATGCCTGTTCTCTCTTGGCTGCTTTTTCACCCAGTCTAAGGAAAGCCTCTGTTCACGTCCCTCTTCTCTGCTGTTCCAGCTGTTAAATTTTGGGAATGTTTATAGCTGTGTTGCTCTCAGCAGGGGCAAAAAACCTGCATTAACTTGTCTTTGCAGGTTTCCTGTGAGCACTCTCCAGGTGCCATTCTCAGCTTCACATCTGTATGTTTTATATGAAAACATGCAGTTTGACAGAGAAAATTCTTATGTTGATTCAAAATGATGGGCACACTGTAAGACAGAAACTGCCTATAAAATGGGAATTTAAGGGGCTAACTACCTCCCTGTAAGCTCCATTAGATGCTCTGCGTGGTATAATTGTGTGCAGGAATGATTTTTCCCCAAAAGCCAGGAGATAGCAGGATGATGCAGCTAAATCCAAACAGCAGCTCATTTGTATGAAATACAGGACTAGAACTGAAAGGTGGCAAGTGGGGTTGTCTTGTCTGGTGAGCTGAGAAAAACATGCAGTGTTTGAAAGCAAATCCTTGATACAACCTCTCAGTCATCAGCCTGTGTCAGCAATAGTGTGGCAGCAGGACCAGGGCAGTGACTGTTCCCCTGTGCTGGGCACTGGTGAGGCCTCACCTCAAATCCTGGGGTCAGTTTTGGGTCCCTCGAGACAAGAAAGACATTGAGGGGCTGCAGTGAGTCCAGAGAAGGGAACAGAGCTGAGGAAGGGTCTGGAGCACAAGTCTGAGGAGAGGCAACTGAGACAGCTGGGGAGGCTCATCCTGGAGAAAAGGGTGCCCAAGGGGACCTTCTCCCTCTCTCCAACTCCCTGATAGGAGGGTGGAGCCAGGTGGGGGTCGGGCTCTGCTGCCAGGGAACAAGGGACAGGATGAGAGGAAATGGCCTCAGGTTGTGCCAGGGCAGATTTAGTTTGGATATTAGGAAGAATTTCTTCACTGAAAGGGTGGTCAGGGACTGGAACAGGCTGCCCACAGCAGTGTTGGAGTCACCATCCCTGGAAGTGTTCAAAAGGCATATGCATGTGGTACTTAGGAACATGTTTTATCGGTGAACATAAACACGGTGCTGGGCTAACTGTTGGACTCAGTGATCTTGGAGATCTTTCCCAACCTTAATGATTTTATGATTCCCCAAGTTTCCCAGTTTGTTTCTCGTGTGCTTTGTGGAACAGCTGTGCTGGAGTGCCATCACATCCAGCAGCAGAGAGGAGAGGAGTGAAGCATCACCTTCTTTACTTACAGCAGGAAGGATTTGTGCAGCCCCTCGGGCGTCCTACCTCAGCCACTGCATCTCATTGCAGTGTCTGTGACCTGTATGAGGTACAACTCCAGCAGAAATAATGGGATATCTAGGTAACAAATGGGGATTTGGATGGATTGTTGGTTTTTAACATGGTCCTAGACCCTCAGCTAAAGCGTCAGCCCAGGTGCAGATGGGCTGTCCCAGTCTGAGCACATCAGGAGGGAATTTTCTACAGGGCTAAGCAGAGCTTTGTGCAAATTAGATAAAGTGCTAAATACTATGTTTTAGTTTCCAGCTTTGACAAACTAACCATAAGAAATTCAAAGCATGTCATTGTTTTAGATATTATCTTTTCCTGGTGGGTGGCTCCATTAGGAGCTATTAAGTAGCTCTGATGCAAATTCTGGCTTAGGAAGTCCTCAGGACTTTGGTAACTAATAGCTGGGAAGAGAAAGTGTGGGAAGACTGGCTCTGTGTGTTCCCCACTCTGGTCTTTCTTTAGCATCTGTGGCCAGTTGTGGTTGGTAATAGGATGTGGACAGAAATGGCCTTTGGTTTGATCCAGCACAGTCCTTCCCGTGTGACCATTTTAGATTCTAGCTGTGAAATATGGCTTAAATATTTGTCTGTGTATGTTGGCAGTACAGACAGTTTTGGAATGGATGGGTATCTGCTGTGGTGGAGAATTCATGGAATCACAGAATGGTTTGGGTTGAGAGGGGCCTTAAAGATCATCTAGTTCCACCTTCCCTGCCATGGGCAGGGACACCTTCCACTAAATCCACAGGGATTTCCTCTGTGTCACATTTATCTGCTTTTAAATGAGGTGTTGGCTGTGCTACCTTCTTTCCAATGCTTTCCAAGGCCAGGTTGGATGGGGCTTGGAGCAACCTGGTCCAGTCAAAGCCAGGTGCCTTTTCTGGAGGAGGGACCATATCAACGTAACTGGGCTGGAAAGCAGCACCCTTTCCAGAGCTGGGAAAGGCTTAATAAAAGTTAAAATCAAACCCAACTTATTGCTGCCTCCAAGGTTGAAAATCAGAGAAATAGCTCTCACTTGAGCTGAAATGAGTTGAGCAGAGAGCTCTGCAGTTGCAGATGCTCAGGTGTTGTACACATGCACGTCCTTGTTTGTGCTCTGCTATTAGGAAGCAGAAAATTACTGTATTTCCCACTAATTTGACAGTCTGAGACATCGTCTCATTGTTACTCAGCAACTTCCAGTGGTGAAGAGCTCCTCCAAATTGACCCCTGTGGGTGTCTTTCCTGTTGGAAAATAAGCACAAGCTCATTCTGCTGCTTTGCCTTTGGAGGAGTGGTATCAGCTTGGTGCTCACCTCCAGGGATCTATGAACCTGCTGTCTTGTGGGATCTTTCCTGATGTTTCTTTTCTGTCTCCCTGGCCAGAGGGTGAAGAAGAGGAGGAGGAAGAAGAAGAGGAGGAGGAAGAAGAGGAGGAGGAAGAGGAAGATGAGGAGGACAAAGACCTAGATCTGATGGATGAAAGCATGGAGGGCGACACGGAGCTGCCAGGTTTCACACTTCCAGGGGAGACCTCCCAGGATCCCATAGCTGGCCTGGAAAACCCTGTGGCCCAGCTGGCTGGGGTGTCCTACCAGGTTCCTGACACCATCGAGTGGGAGCAGCAGAACCAGGGTCTGGGTAAGAGAAAAAGCCTCTTCTCCCTTTACCCTCACAGAGGACATATCTCCTGCTCTGCGCTCTGCATGAGACAGTCCCTCGTGCCAGCAAGTCTCAGGGGTTGGCTCTCAAGCTAAACACAAAGCTGGTTCATTTATGGAGAAACCCCATCCACCAGCAACAACTGGTTGAACTGGGATGAGTCCCTGGCAGTGTGACCTCAGTTGTCCTTTTGGGGAGAATGTGAATACTCCAAACCTGCTCCTTCGTTCCCAGACCTTAGTGTTGTCTTGCTCCAAAGGTGGACAAATAAATAACTTCTCAGGTGAGGTTCCTGGGGAAATTTCAGTTCCCTTTGCCCAGCATGTGTTGGTGCAGGGATATATGTCCTGTGAGGGCAAAGGGAGTTGGGCAGTTGCCCATCAGCCCATTTGCTGCTTCAACAGCATTTTCCAAGTTCCAGTTTTCTTGGGAATGTGGTCCAGCCATGGGACCCTGTGCTGGCAGTGTTAAGACAAACCCACAAAGCCTCTATAAAGCTTTATAAAATTTCTTCCCACTGTACATTTAGGCCCTGTGTTTAGTGACTAGAACTAATTTATTTCACCTAGGAATCAGGGCTTATATATGTTAAATCCATGTGATGCAGTTCAAAGCTGGTGTGGGACAAGGTAGAGTTTAGAAAGGAACTTGCTCAGCTTGGCTTAGGGCCAAGGAATATTTTCCCAGAATACTCAATTCCAAACCAATCCCCATCAAGCAGCAGTAGGAACCTCTCAGGTGAGTTTGTGGGAGCTGAACCACATCTATAGAGAGGGTCTTTGTGTCTGACTCTCAGAGAATTAGCTGTTCTGAGAAGCTCATCAGCATTAGTAGCCCAATATCTAACTAGATGGGGGAGATTGGAACTAAACCATCTTTAAGGTCCCTTCAAACCCAAGCCATTCCATGGTTCTGTGGTTCTATGATTCTGGGAAAACTGAAGGCTTGCATGAGCTCACTGAGGCCATGGAATGAGCTGAACCCAGGTGGTGGGAAGGCTGATTTCCTGGGAGTGTGTGGGGAATGGGAAATACTGTCCCATCTTTGTGGCTGTACTGGGCTCATTTTCCCTGAGATGCTGCCGCAGGAGTAGAGCCCTTCCCCTCTTTCCAGTTTGTCCCAGGTAGGAATTTCTGCCCTGCTTCCCCTGCTCTGGGTTCGTGGGCACACATCAATCCATGCCTGGTCCTGGCTATGTGCTTCTTAGGGAAACAGGAAAGGTGGAAAAAGCATGTACAGCTTGTGTCAGCAGGAATTGGATTGTTAAGACCATAAGAAATCCCCCCAAACCTGGCAGGAGGCTGGAAGAGCTGCTCCCATTGTTCTGCTGGAGCACCTGGAGACACCAAACACACAGTACAGGGCTGGTAAAGCTTTAGATCTCCTGCATGGGCTACTTCTCTTTGAAACCCTTTTTCTCTGAGTGATTTTCATCTAAAGATACCTCTTTGAAATCAGCTTCCTGTTATTTTAAGGCAGCTTTGTAACCACTGGATGTCTCCAGCTGCAGCCCCTGGATGCAGCTGGGTCAGGGGTGTTGTGTTCCTGCCTGCTTCAGCCTTTGTGCACCCCAGGGAAGAGCTCTGTGTGTCTCTTCCTTCACCAGATAGTGCTGAGATGTGAGGAATTTCCCATATTGTGTGAGTGAAACATGGTTTAGAAGGGGAAGTTGTTCTGCTTCACCTGGGATGCAGCACAGGAGAGGAAGAACTGGAAAAAAAGATAATGGTACCCAACAGAGTAGGGGGTGAGGGTACAGCAGCCAAGCACCAAACTTTTACAGTTGGCATTTTCCATTTTTAAAATACTTTGCACCTGTGTCTTTCTCCTGGGGATGCACCTGTCCTCCAGCCTTCAGAATTGTGACATTTTAACGCTAAAATCTCTAGTACAGAGGAGCCCAGAAGTGTTGGAGTAGCAATTCTCAGGTCAGTTATTATCAAGCTTGCTTGGTCTGATGGCTGACACACTGTAAATCCCCAGAGGACAGGGAACTTGATCCACAAAACAGCTTGGCAGAACAAGAGACAGATCAGATTTTTGTAGTGGTCAGTGAGAAAGTGCTGGAGAAACAGAATCATTAAAACTGTCAGTTCTGGGCAGTCAGATGGTCCTACATGAACTCCAGCTGAGCAAAATCAATTTATAAGCACCAGTAACAAGACTGTCAGTTTTACAGCCCATCAGCTGACTCTCTAACCAGCAATATTTAGACAGAAAGTAAAGCAGAAAATGAGATAATCTGTGCAGAAAATGAGATAATCTGTGCCTTCCATAAAATAGGAGTCCTTCTGGTGGCCTGCAGCTCTGGAGAAGGAAGGTCTGAATATGATTTGGGATCTCTTTTGGTGTCCTGTTCAAATGCTTTGCCTTCAGAGGTTGTCAGTGAGGGACACAGCAGTACTTTGGGACCTCTCTGAATTCTATATGAGGTGACTTTGACCTCTCTGTACTTGTTTCTTGATCTGTATGTAGGTGGTGTGTGGTAGGAAAACATTAAACTCTTGGAGAACATCAGAGGGGCAGGAAGACCAGGCTGGATGGGGCTTGGAGCAGCCTGGTCTAAGGGGTTTTGGAACAAGATGGTCTTTAAGGTCCCTTCCAACCCAAACCACTCTGTGATTCTGTGATTCTATTATTCTATGAATCTTGGGCTTTTGAGGGATAAATACCCCCCCCTATTTCTTCCCTGCTACCTCCTTTGTGATGGTTTATGCATTACCAGGAGAACTGCAGTTGGTTTATACTTGTTCAAATCTATTGAACAGTTTTTGGTCCTTTAGTTACTCCTCATGAATCCTAAAGTAGATTGTCTTTATTGTACACTACCGTGGAAATCAAAACCCTTTACTTCTGTTGGGGGTGACTTCTATGGCTGTGCTCTTCTCCCAGTGCTCAAGTGTCTGTAACTGTTCTTAATTTAATGACCATGAGCCGAGATGAAAATGTCCCCAGACTTCCAAGCTGTTTGTTGATGCCTTAATGCTTGCATCATCCATGTCCCAAGATGAACAATTCCTGCTATCCATAGTAAAGTGACAGCAGGAGGTCTAGGGCAATTTACTAAGCCTTTAATTTTACTGCTTTGGGACATGCAGTAGTTTACTTTGTGCATTTAAAATCTGTGGAGTTGTTTGGAGTGACAATGACATTTTCACCTTGAAGCAATACAGAAATGTGATGTTTGGCTCAAGTTGTCAAAGCAAAGCTTGTTGTGGTGGGCTTTTTTTAAGGTGTTGAATGAAACTACCAGTTGCTTATCCTTGACCACCACTAACAGGAGACAACAGCAGTAAAGAGAAGAGAGACTGATTTGAACCATAAACTTTAACAGAAGAAACTCCATTTTTAAGCTCAAAACCTTTTATGGGCAAAGAGGAGCCACACCTCATATATATACACATATATACACCCAATAATTTATTGCTAATATAACTGTAATCTTTAGAGTAGGCACATTATTAATCCAGATTTAATTATCAAAGGAAAAGAAGTGGTAGTGCAGTTAGGATTGTTACACACACACTCCTCATTTCCTGTGCTTTATCCTGGTGTTGTGCTTGTCCTTGCTTCTGTGGGTCCTAAGCTTGGAGGTTTCATCTGGGGGTTTGTGGTGGCTCAACAACTTCTGGAGTCCTTGGCCAGGAGAAATACAATGTTCACGTTGATGTTTTCTTCTTTCTCAATTTCAGGTCCATTTGATATAATTTTTGTATGTTTGCTGACATGGTTTTGCACCTTGCTCTGTCTTCACTGACCTGCAATTTCATATTACATCTGAATTTACTGTCTGTGGTGGATTTTATGTGTGTCAGATACGATTTTTTTGTTTCTCTTTTTAACCCCAGACCCATTTTTTGTCCATATCTGCACTTCTTTAGCTGAGCATTGGTGTGTTCTTCACCTCCACCTGTCTGTGGCAATACCAGGTTACAGGGCTGTAGCTTGTGGGAAGTCACCTTTGTTGCCTGGTTCCACAGCATGGGTCGTAGGTTTCCATCTACCCATGTAGTTATTTTACACAGTGGAGTTTGGACCATCCCTGTAGATGGGATTTGGAGATAAACAAAATATAAAATAGCAATTTAGAAAGAAGTTATGAAGTGTGACAGTGTAATTCAAAACATGTAGCTTCCAAAATATAAACCATGTCTGTATTTCATATATTTTTGTGCTTTGGATGTTGATTCTTACCCTAATGGAAAGTCATATAACTCTCTCACTTAAGTAGTGACAAGGCACTTGCATAATAAACACGCTTTTAGAATGTGAATTTTTTTTTTATGATGGATAAAAAAATATCTGCAGCTCCGAGCAGCCCCTTATAGAGAAAATGGCTCTCACTGTATTGCAGGTCTGTGGCTGCAAATCACACTGCATAAACCATATAACAGATGCCACTGGTTAATGATGGTGAGGCAGAGAGGCAGAGGGACAGCAGTGGAAGATGATGAATATCTGAAATGTCATTTTTACAGGAAGATAGGATTAATGCCTTTATGGGCAAAAATAACCAGCATTAGGAAGGCAGGAGCTGAGACTCAGAAATTAGTAATATGTTCTTTAATTGGTGCCCCAAATGGATCTATTTTAAGTACTCCTACAGCTCGTGGTATTGGAACATCAGAGTGCCTTTTAATCTTTAATGCATTTATCTCCTTAATCGCCCTGGGAAGGTTGATTTCTGTCTTAAAGGTGGTGAGCAAAACCATGGAGAGGCCAAGTGACCCCACTGGTTTCATGAGAGAGCCTTTAGCAGAGCAGGGATTTGAAGGAAGGGAATGAAATCCGTGCTTGGTCATTGCCTTTCCCTTGCTGGAGGAAGGATGTGCACACCTGCATTCCTCCCTGGAATGGGAGCAAAGGGTCACACAGAGACACCATCCCAACAGAAGGGACTGAGCCCATAGGAATGCCAGGTGAGAGAGGCTGGCAGGAGCCAGGGTGAGGAGTGAAACCAGCAAATTTTCCTTCCCCACGTTTTCCAAGTGCAGCTCCCTGCAGCAATCCTGCCCTCTGTAGCTTCACCCCCATACGTGTTTATGGGAGTTTTGGGGCACCAAACATGGGCCATGTGAGGCCTGGGTACCAGGCAGCTGCAGACTGAAATGAGCAGTCTCAAAAATGTAGGTGATTATTTTTCCTGTCTTTCTGGGTGCTTCAAACAATTTATACAGTTCCATATGTTCCTTGCTGGCTCCCCTTCCCTCTCCCAGGCAGCAGTAAAGCTCCCATCATCAATCTGTGCCTAACTCAAGTCTCTGTCCCTCGTGAGGATTGTGCACTCTGTTTGGAATGACTTTTTTATCTGAGAGATTGTTCATGGCTGCATCTTAACCCTGGGGCAGACTCATATTTGACCAAGTTTGCCCTGGCAAAGGAAATTCTGCATCCACCTGTGAACAGTGATGGTCCTCTCTGCCAGCTCCCAAGAGGGGACAATTCCCATTTGGAGATGACTTTTTCTTCTCATAAAATTTAATCCCAAGGTGTTCTGGGGACTGTTTCTCTTTCCCCTCTTTAATATTGCTTCTGTATTCGGCCTTGCTTGTGTTCTGAAGCCAGCTGAGATGAGGAGCCTTGCAGCGTGGTGCTCAGTGTGTTGGTGAGAAGCAGCCCTGTGCCTTGTGTTGGGGTTTTGGACAATGGGTCTGTCCAGGAGACACAAAACTTGACAAGTCTGAGCCCTGTGATCCTGACCTACCACTCTGCTCTTCCCTTTTTCCATCCAGCCCGAGACTGCTGTGCCCTGGTGAATGAGACCGGTGTGTTTTAAGGGGAAGACACCTACAGTGTCTGCTCTGGGAACTGGGATGTGGAGTTTCCAACCATGGAGTATGAACCAGTAATGAGTTGGAACCATGTCCTTCCTCTTGGAAGCACCTCAGCTCTTGTCCTCAAAGCAGAAATCAAGACTAAGGGAAAGGAGTAGAGATGAAGGAACTGGTAGAGTCACCATTCCCGGAGGGATTTAAAAGATGTGTGGGTGTGGGACTTGGGGACATGGTTTAGTTGTGGGCTTGGCAGTGCTGGGGGAACAGTTGGATTCACTGATCTTAAAGGTCTTTTCCAGCCTAATGATTCTGTGATTCTATGAGTAAAAGAGAAGATTGGAGGGTGTTTTGGTGATTCCCAGCTCAGCTATCAGAAACAGGGGACGTAAAGCTGTTGCTTGCCATAATTTATTGTAAGGAAGGGGAGGACAGCAGGGCCCTTTCTGCGTGGAAACCTGCATCAGGAAACTCGGGCTGATATTTTATCCTGACATTTTTGATGGGGTATATCAAGAAACAGCAGCACTAAAACATCTTTGGATGCATTATTTTGAAATAGCATCCCATCCACAAGGTTTATACATCTGGTTAAACCTGTGTCAGAGGAAGACTAAGCCCATTTGTTACCAGCCCCTAAGTGTGCTGCCTTCAGAACCAAGGGAAGATTTATAGGTGTTTGCTTGGGTTTAGCTCTGCCTTCCCTCTCCCTGCCCATGGAGAAGATGGAACCCCATCAGACAGGGTGCTAAACTGGAGTCACTGGCTGTTTCTGGGGGGAATGAAGAGGTCCTGTCCATCCACACCATTTCTGCCTCTTTTTCTTCACTTTGGAGTGAGGTGGTGTGAAGCCATGGAGAAATCAGACAGTTTCTTGTGACTTATGATTCTTGAGAGGAGAGAGGGGACATTGGTCACCGTGGCTGACATGTGAGAGGTCCCAGCTGGGGTCTGGCTGATCAGGGGAAGTTTCTAATGAATGCTGGAAGGCATGGACAAACCCAAGTTCATCCAAGTGAACGAGGCTGAAGAGGAGCAGCTGAGGGAGATGAGGGGGCTCAGCCTGGAGAAAATGAGGTTCAGGGGGGACCTTCTCATTCCCTACAACGCCTTGACAGGAGAGTGGAGCCGGGTGAGGGTCGGGCTCTGCTCCCAGAGAACAAGGGACAGGACAAGAGGAACCAGCTGCAAGTTGTACCAGGGGAGATTTAGATTGGAGATTAGGAAAAATTTCTTTGCCCAAAGGGTTGTAAAGCACTGGAACAGGATGCTCAGGGAAATGGCTGAGTCACCATACCTGGAAGTGTTCAAAAAACACATGGCTGTGGCACTTGAGGATGTGATTTAGTGGTGAATGTGGTGGTGGTGCTGGTTTGATGGTTGGACTTTATGACCTTAGAGATATTTTCCAACCTTAACGACTCTCTGAAATTCGCCCTCCTCAGTGTGCTGGGCAGCACAGAGAGGCAGCTTGCAGCACCACCAAGCTCCTGTGTTTCCCAGCACAGGAGGACTCCTCCTGACAGGCTTTCTGCTGCACCTCCAGTTGCTCTTGTTGGCCCAAGAAAGCGGAGTTGGAAAACTCAAGCACATGGCTGAGTGTTTCTGACCTTCTCCAGCTGTCTGCCTCCATCCATCCATTTGCTGCCTCCTTTGAAGTTAGGATATGTCTACCTTGGAGCACGACTTTGCATTTGCTGCTCCAGGTAATTTGTCTTGTTTTTTTTTTCTCCTGGATTAAGGGATGGGGTCCATTAGCCTGTGCAGAGCTCCGTGCTCTGAAGGCTGGACTGCATCTGCTGCCCAAGCACCATCTGGGTTCCTGCACGCTGTGGTGAGGCAGAACATCCTTCTAGGCTGTCAGCTGCCTTGGCACTGCCTGTCAGCCCTGCTGGAATATAAATCATAGTGTCTGTGCTCTCTTTTTAGTCTGCAGTAGTCCTTTTCCATTCTCATCCCTGCAGTTTCAGTGTATACATGTCACATCTTTGCATCTTCGCCTACCCTTCAGTTTATACATGTCAGAAAACTTGGCTCCATTCCCACAGAGGAGCTGGTTTTCAGCCCTCTCTCCCTTTGGATTTTAGTAATCACTTAGCTCGACTGAAGAACACAGGCAGGGCAGTAGCTTTCTCTGGGTGAGAGTTATTAATTTATCCTTTATGTGCTAGTCTGTGTGGCCTTTGCCACGCAAAAAGAGCCTTGTCCTTATGTTGGAGAAATCACATTTATTTTCCGATAGTGATCTATGCTGCAGTGCAAAAGATCTGTCTGTTTTCATGGCATGAAAAAAAATGGAGAGAAGGGAACGTGAAGGTTCATCAGCCTTGAAATGCCTCTGTCCTTCTGGGGATTTGCGTCAGAGGCTGATCTCTGGGGTTGAAATGTTGGCTCCATGGCAGAGCTGGTAAGAGAAAAATAGAGGAGGAGAGCTCTTTGCAAAGAGCAGCAGGGAGAGAGAGGTTAATTTATGGAGAGCATAGTTTTATAATATTCTTTCCTAATGAGAATGTAGATACACTTTCTGCTTGGCCAGTGCAAACCTCAAATGAGTGATGCTGAACCCATCTCCCCTCTGGTGTTTGCTCAAACTCACACCCTTTGAGAATCAAAGGAGATCCAAGTTCCTGCCTGGAAGGATGTTCTCTTGATGTATACATATATATATGTACAAGTCCTGCTCTGCCTGGGAGCAAGTTAGGAACATATATTGGAAATAGGTAAATTGCTCAGATTTTGTCTGACAATAAAATAATTACCTCAAACCTCCAGCAATTGTTGTGCTGAAAAAATGCTGAGTATCAGCATTAATCACAGAGAGGGGTCGATATGGTGAGAATTACTGGAGGCTTTTGCTTTTATTTTTGCCTTTTTTTTTTTCTTTCCCCTTGTTTTTTAGTAACTCTAATCACAGCCTCATCCAAGATTGGCATGTAATAAAGGGTTTCAGCGAGGCTGCTCCCTGATAGCACATCATTTATTTTAATAGATGGGCAGCACCATCTGTGCTTGAGGCTTTATTAATCTGAAGTGAGGCCAAGAGGTTCTCCAGTTTGATTCTTTTCTGAGGCTGTTTTTCCCAAATCCCCTTTTACCCCTCTGACCACTCAGGCTGACTTTCTCACTCAGGTATTTGCAGGAGTGGGTGCTCAGCCTTCTGCTTGTTTTAACAAGGGGCTGGATGCAGTACCTGGGGGCTCTGCCCTCCTGGACACCCCTTCTGCAGCCACAGTGTGTGTCCCCATGGGACTCCCTGTCTTGTTTAGCAGTGTCACATGCTGTTCTGTTCTGCTGTCACTGTCCCCTTAAGTTGGGTGTGCTGTTGCATCCATCATACCAGCTTAGGATGCCCGTGCTGAGGTGATCCAGATGATGCTCTGAGCTCCCTGTTGGGAACCCAGCTCAGGAACCCAACCTGGGCACATGTGGCATTGTGGTGGCCCTTTGCACGTGCCAGTTATTCCAGCATTTCCCTTTGTACACTTTGGGACAGGGATAACACCAACAGAGGTTTTCCAAAGCCCCTCAGTGGCTTCCTCACACCACCCACTGACCTGCCATGGGACTGCCCCCCTTGAGCTGCCCTGATTTTGCTCCCTTGCACCCCGGGTGTCCCAAACCCAGACTCGAGCCCCTGCTTTGGTTTAGGATTGAGGAGAGATCTCAGTGTCTGCCCTTCCAGTCCAGCCAGAAGCTGTTTCTTTCTGTGAGTGAGGGGGTTGCTTTGCCCTGCTCAGGTCTGGCTTTCCTTACAACTACCCATAAGCAAGTTCTGGAAAATGATAAGATAGGATTCAGTATAAATATGCTGTCAGGAAAATACCTTTCTTGTGGGTTTTGTTATTCTCTGTATCTATTAGAACTGGTTAAGTACAGTCTCTTTCTGTTTTTTGGTTTTAGGAAGTGTTGGGTAGAGGGCCAAGTATAGTATTAGACCAGGAGAATATCCTCAGTGAAGCAAAGCCTTCTGGTTATATGTGCTCTCCTGGAGCCAGAGCGTGTTCCTGTGAGTGCTGTTTGTGAGGCCTGGATTTTATTAAGTGCAAATAACACACTGTTGATTTAGAAGATCTTTTGGGGGTTTAGTGGGCAAGGATGTAGTCCAACACTCGACATCTACTCCCTGTAAGTGTGTGCAGCTGGGCAATATCTAGGCTGGAGGGGGGTTTTTCTTTGCCAGACAAAATGCAGCTGCCTGTACCCTTTGCTGCATTCATTGTAGCCAGCATACAGGTTCCTGATTGCAGCCTTCCTGGGAGACACATTCCATCTTGTGCCTCAGGCTTGTGGCAAGTCGTGGAGCACCAGCTGAGGCGTGTGGGCTGGGTCTGCAGTGACCTCATGGTGACGTGCCATCACCTGGTCCTGCGACACGAGGTGAGCCAGGACAGAGCACCTGACCTTTCCCATGGGCTGGGAAGGCGCCTGTGGCTGGTCCATGTGGCCCAGGAGTTCTGTGGGAGCCTCTGAAGTCACAGTTTGTGGTGACTCTGTGGCGAGTCAACCCTGCTCAGCCACGCGCTCCACTACAGCTGGATGGACTCAATGACCTTAGAGGCCTTTCCCAGCCTAAATGATTCTATGGTTCTATAATTCCAGTCTGGAGCAGGAGAGGCAGAGATTAATTTAACTTCTAGTAGGCAGAGGCAAACCAGGAGCATTTTTTGCTGAGGTGCATAACTTAATGGAGCGGATAAAGTCGGAATCTCAGCGGGCAAAACTGAGCATCGCTCTGGTGACTGCTCTGTCTCACAGCCTTGCAGCTGCAGTGAGGGCTGTGAACACCTTTTCTGGGACCACGTACCATTTTTCTTTAAGCTTAGCAGGGCTGCATCACTGGCTTCTCGTGCCTGACTTCAGACTTTGCATCCTGACAAGCTCAGAGCAAAAGGCACCATGGTTAAGTTTGGCCCAGGTTTAATGTCTCAAACGATGCCAGATCACCTCTGCTTGGCTGCAGGCAGGCTCTGCCAGCACCAAGCAGACAGAAATGCCTTCAGGGGTAGCACAGAGCTTTGGGATGCACTGCATGGCTCCTTCCCAGGGCGCTGCAGGGAATCCTGTTCCCTGAGATGTCTCCCAGAGCTGTCCCTACAGCCAGTGGGAGCTCCTGGGATAGTGCATGAAGATGGCCCAGCACAGATGGTTGGACTCCATGATCTTAGAGGTCTTTTCCAACCTTAATGATTCTGTGAGATGCTGCAACACTGTCCCTCCAAAGCAGAGCTGGCATCTCCAAATCAGAGTCTTCTGCTGTAGGGAGAGCACATTTCAGCAGTGCTAATTGGCAGCAGCAGTGATTAGTTATTAAGGTTTGATTAGTCACTACTGTGTGGGCTCTGAAGATGAATGTGAGGGTTTAAAAAACAGTGGGACTCTCAATTTTTTAATATATTCTGAATCTACTTCAAGTTCCTGCCAGCAGTTCCACTGGATGTATTACAGAGTGTGGGTGAGCAGTAGAGTTCCCTTGTCCTCATCTTCCTGGGATGAGCCAGGAGAGGTCTGCAGCTTCCCAGAGTGCTCCTGAGGGTGCTGGAGTCCCTCCTCATGGCCTGGCAGCTCAGTTGTTTCCCTCCTCTGCTCTGCAATGGGTAAAAGTTAGATTGGATATTAGGAAAAATTTCTGCACTGAAAGGGTTGTCAAGCATTGGAACAGGTTGCCCAGGGAAGTGGTGGAGTCACCATCCCCAGAGGGATTTAAAATACATGTATATGTGGCACTTGGGGACATGGGTTAGTGGTGGGCTTGGCAGTGCTGGGTTAGTGGTTGGACTCCATGATCTTAGAGGACTTTTCCAACTTAAATGATTCTGTGATTTGATGACTAAAACCAGAATTTACTAGCAGGGTTCCCAGGTGATGAGTGCTGACCCTCCCCACCCTGTCCCAGGCCCCAAGCTGTGATGCAGAGACGTTCTCCACAGTCCCTCCAAGCTTGGGATGGGTGGGTGTTAATGCTCAGAGTAAATATCCCTGCTGAGTCATGGGAAAAATAGGACTTATTTATGCCTGTGCAAGTAGGAACATTTAGATACCGTTTCTGAAAAATATCCTGGAGAAAATCCTAGGGACAGCCAAGTTCCAGGGGGAAATTTAGTCTGAGAGTTATTTTTATTGTTAGTCCTCTCACCACAAGAGAGTGAATTTAGCTGGTGAGCTGGGAACTCTTGGCAAAGAGTAGAAATTAAAGCAAATTCTCTGCTCCAAATCCTTCTGAGAGAAAGGAGAGGGTGATACAGTAGGAACACATTGGCCTGTTGGGATGTGGGGGAATAAAGGAACAGAGAGAAAAACAACAACCAGCATTTTGACTCTGAGTGCTCAGTGCCATTCTGCCCCTCTGTGCATCTGGAGAAGGATACAGCAGAGCTGGGAAAAAGGATAACCAAAAGGGTAAAATAACAAGAATAACCAGAGGATAAATGGGATTCTGTGCAAGGAATGACTACTCAGACCCTGACCAAGGCTGGTAAAATCACAAGGGGACGACCAAGTGACTGACCCCTGATACCACCCCTGGGGAGCATCACAAGAAAAATTCACAACAAATTATGTGAGATTTGGCTCAGTTCATCACTGACCATGGGAGAACACCTATCCACAGGCTGCTGAGGATGCTCACAGTCTGTGTGTTTGCTTTTCCTTTTGGGTAGGTGATTTGACACACCCCTGTGTCTGGCTCTGGGGGTCTCTGAGCCCCAGGAGGTGTGCAAGGGGAGCATTGCTGGGTGATCATCCCATTCATAAGCTTTTCCTAGACAGGTGGTCTCTGTGAGCCTTACTAAGCCAGCCCAACCTTTGGTCTGACCCAGGATGGCTGTAAGCAGAGCCTGATCTCCTCATCTGTTTGATTACTGTCAGTGCTGCTTTTTTTGTGTGTCCTTGAGCAAATCACTTCCCCATCCCGTGCCTGAGTCCTGGTGTTCATAGATTGGACAATATCAGTACTCTGTGGGGGTTTATTACTTTAGGTTCTTCTGGGCAGATTCTGACTCTCTTTGCATGTTTGTGGAGCATTTATCACCTGTGTGTGTCATCTCAGCTGGCCTTTCAGGTGTCACAGTAATAGAAATGATAAATGTGAGATTCTGTCTCTTCCTCCCTGTATTACGTTTTGCTCATAAATAAAATGTTGACAGTTGCTGAGACAAGAATCTGTGTTGAAGCCTGCTGAGGAGGAAAGATGTGACCCCTGGATCAGAGGGAGAGTGAGGTAGGGAAGTATCAACTGTGTGTTTGCCCTGCATTTAGGCTTCTCTGTGAGCATCTGCCTTCAGAGATGGGATGTGGGGCTAAGCTGAACCAGTACAACCATTCCTGCCTTCTCTTCATTTGGCACAAGGTTCCCCCCACCGTCCTTAACCACGTTCCGGGGCAGAAAACCCAAAAACTGTCTGGCTTTGCAGGCTGACAGGGAGCTGGGACTCAGGAAGAGAAGGTACCTTCCAAAGCATGCACTTACTCAGTGTCTCTCAGACCCACCAGGCTCCACATAAAACATTTTTATACTGGAATCAGAGGTGTGACCTTGTTGATAATTTAACTCAGGGACCAAAGACAGGCAGCTGAGTGCAGACATCAGTCTCTGTCATCCCCTTCCCTTGCTGAGGACTCGGCACATTTTCTTTTGTGGTCAGGCTGCCCTGCGGTTGCTGTCACTGCTGGACTGAGTTAATTTTCCTCTTGCAGGGCCTTATCTCAGCTTTTCAAGGCAGAAAAACTGGTGCAATAGCACAGAAAGTCACGGCATTTCCAGCAAGGCTTTTCTCTGCTTTGCAGATATCTTTGCTGTTGCCAAATACCAAATGGAAATATTCCTGTACACATAAATTACCTGTGGATTCCCGAGGCTGGTTATGGGTCCAGCAGCTCAAATGGAAATGCATGGGTTGTTGCTCCTTTAGTTTTGGTAGATCTGTTTGTTATCTCTTGGAAATGGACTTTGAAAATGAGACGTAAACTCCTGTATCCCTTCAGGTTACAGGTAATTGTGGACAAATAGCATTTCTCAGTCTGGAGAGACTTATAAATCAGGATGCTGTGATGAACTGATTTGAGTCAACAGTTCTTTGGGTACATCAATCAAACTCCTAACTAGGCTAGATCATCCATTGCCCAAATCTTCCAACTGATTCACAACATTATAGGGTAAGGCCAGTAATTCATCTTTCCTGTTTAGGACCAAATTTCAGAAGTGCTCTGCAGTTTCATTGTTTTGCATACTTGTAAAGAATTTCAGATTTCAGGTGGCCTGTAGAGGTTTTGTTTGTGATGTGGAAAAGGCAGCCTTTCCCCTGGGAATACCCTGTTCAGAATGATAAACCAAAAAACTGCAGCTTAGCCAGGCAGAGCGCTCTCCTGACCCATGAGCTGTGATGTTTTTGTAGCAGTCAAAAGAAACTTCTTGTTTCCAACTTTTTTCTTGGCCTTGTGTGTTTCTGAAATATGCTGTTGGATGAGGATTTTCTTCTCAGGGAAGAAGCCTTCTGCTGCTGCTTCTTGCCTTTTTTGACTTGTATGGCATTTTCTTATCTCGTGGGTGATGCTGTGTCCTACAGACCTCCAGACTGAAGGGGACAGTCACCTCTCTGGGCAACCTCCACCAGTGCCTCAGCACCCTCATCCAGAGTTTCTTCCTGACATCTAATCTAAATCCCTTCTCCTTTAAAACCACAGTGAAGACAGGCTACTGCAAAAATGAGTTTTAAAAGTGTCCTCTGCTTATTCCTTCCTTAGGGCTTGTCAGTGACTTCTTTCTGTGTCTGTCTCTGCAGAGCCTGTATTTCTAGAGGACTGATACCACACTTGTCAAGTCAAGAGAACTTTCTGGCCCATTTGGTGGCCCTTGGAAACCAGGCAGCACTGAGTGGCCATCAGCATTTAGATAATAAACACTTGCTGCTACTTGAAAGCAGATGAACCTCTGGAGCTTTATCCAGATAATTTTGTGAAGGTTCTCACAAATTGTTTCTTCATTATTTGAACAGATGATGGCAGCAAAATCAGGAGTTCATTCAGAGATACTCAGGTTCCAAAATGTCTTCTTAGAGCCACATCATATCACTGTCCTAATCAGAAAGGGCTCTGACCAGTTCCAACCAGGGTAATGCCCTTTCAGGATAAGTAAATTGTTACAGATCATCTTAATCTGCTTGGAGAAACTCCAGATCCGTTCATTTCTGAGTGGAAGGAGTGGGATGGAGAATGCCACAGCACCTGGAGCGGATGCGGGGGGAGAGCAGCAAACCCCACAGGGCCTGGAGTCACACAGACATTAATCACACAGGAACAGTGCTCTGTGCCATATGTGAAATAAATGGGAAATGTGGAGAGCAGAGGAGCTGAGGATAAATTAACCCCTTCACCTGCAGGGCCGTGCAGAGCTGTCTAGGAGCTGATGGTGGTTTTATGAGGGTGGCATCAAACTTCACCAAGATTTTGGGATATTAATTTGCCTGCAGATCCTCACCCATTACTGTTAATAAGTGCTGTAGGGAGGCTTTGCTTTGAGGCAGCCCAGGGCACCTCTCAGGGGTGTAGATTAAATCTGAGGGGAAACCAGGAGTTGCAGGGTCCAGGTGAAGGCCAGGCACTGCTCTGGTTTGCTGCTGAGTCCTACCAGGATGGTTTTACACCATGAGCCCCGTGAAGCCAGGCTTGCTTGTCTGGGGGCAGAATTTGGCCTCTTGCCAGTTTGAAATGCAGAATGAAAGAAGGTCCTACCCTGGTGCACACCACCTTGAAGTTGCCAATCTAGCCAGTAACCAAAATTGCTCCTGTTCTTCAAAGCATTTCCCTTCGGAGTTTTTTTTGGTTTTAAAGTGTTTGGGATCAGCCCTTTCTCCCTATGCAAGCTGAAAAGGGAGCTGCCAAATATATTTGTGGCTCCTTTGTTTGGATAGACCAGCATCACACTGTCACGTTCTGCCTCCTGCAAGAGTTTTTATCTGTCAAACTTGCTTTCTCCTCAGCCAGTACAGACTCAGTGGAACCTTTTTTGTTTGATTGCCATCATCAGGTGTCTGAGTCATTATTACTGGGAAATACCCACAGAATTATAGCTGTGCTGAAGATATTTGCAGATTTTCCCTCTGCTTTCTTCTCTGGCTTTGAGTCTTCCTGGCTCCATTTGGCTGTAAATAGAATCATAGAATCCCAGAATGGTTTGGGTTGGAAGGGACCTTAAAGACCATCTCGTTCCAACCCCTGCCATGGGCAGGGACACCTTCCACTAGCCCAGGTTGCTCCAAGCCCCATCCAACCTGGCCTTGGACACTTCCAGGGATGGGGCAGCCACAGCTTCTCTGGGCAACCTGTGCCAGGCCTCACCACCCTCACAGCCAAGAATTTCTTCCCGATATCCCATCTAACCCTGCCATCTGTCAGTTTGAAGCCATCCCCCTTATCCTGTCACTCCAGGCCCTTGCCAAAAGTCTCTCTCTCTCTTTACTGTAGGCTCCCTTCAGGCACTGGAAGGCTGCAATTAGGACACCCTGAAACCTTCTCTTTTCCAGTCTGGACAGTCCCAATTCTCTCAGCCTTTGCCCGTAGGAGAGATGCTCCATCCCTCTAATCATCTTGGTGGCCTCCTCTGGACTCTCTCCAACAGTTTGATGTCCCTCCTGTTCAGGGAACCCCAGAGCTGTACATCCCATCAGTGCTTTCAGGTTTGGATTCCCAGTCAGTAGATGAAGATGGTTGTTTATATTAGAGAACCATTGTGAGTGCAATTAATAAAGCTGTTAAGCTGAAAAGTAGTGGAAGAGCTAAATATCATCACGTAATGAGACCTCCTTCACAGTAAATGATGTGAAAAATGATTTCTTGCAAAGAATAACAAATCGCTGTGGCTTTTTACCCTAATTGTAGATGCTTGATTCTAATTTGTTGTTTGTCATTTCCATGTTAATGAAGAGTTTTAGCTATAATTATCACATTTATGGCAAACAAGACATTATCATTTACCAAGGCTCGCGAAGCACCGGCTTCTTTAGAAAGAGAAGGACTGATTAATTATCCTTGTTATGCAGCCCCAGGAAGGATCTACAAGTCACAGTGTCCAGCTCCCTGTGCAGAACAGGTCTTGTGCAAGATACTTCTCAAAGGAAGGTGATCTCATTAACCCTCTTCTGCATTAGGGGAGCCAGGACTCGGACATGAAGTAACTTCCCAGAGCACTCAGCAGTGCTCCTGGTGCCTGAATCCCTCTGGACAGCATTTTTTCGTCACTCTCATGACACAAAAGACAGCCAGAGACATCCTTTTGCTTGGCACTAAGTTTCCCTTGTTTGTCCTAGTTATCCTAGTTAGGGAGATGATCCTCAAGTTCCATTCTCTGGCATACTGCTGAGATTAACTTGACCAAGGCTGTGTTTGACTTCCATTGGAGGTGATCAGGAGTTCCTGGGTTTCTAGGAGTATCTCCTCCAAGGCCTGGAAAGTCCTGGTGCAATAGGAAGTCCACAGCTGCTGTTTTGGGATGAAGCAGTGTAATATTTGTGAGTTCCACCAGATTGTGGACTTCTATTGCATTGATAGACATGGTAGTTCCTGATCCTGTGTTTTAGCTACATCCCTTCTTGTTATCCTACTGCATCCAATGACAGGGGCAGCCCAGCCTGGTATTCTCTTCATGGGGTGGCAAAAGGTGATCTGGAGAAGCTTTAATGAGTAGAAGCAGGAAGGAAAGGTCCTGGTGCGTTGAGTTGAGATGCTGGTGAACACGTGGCTTCTCAGGGATAGGCAGCTGTACCTCACCATCCTCTTCCTCCAGCAAGCTCCAGCTCAGAGCTGCTTTGAGGTTTGGTCTGTGTTATGAGAGGAACCTTGTTGCTCTGATCGTGAGAAGCCTTTGGTTTTCCAGTCACAAGTGCCTGTGGCCCCTTTGCCCCTGGAACAACAGGATTGTTTAGCTTAACTACTTCCTTTTTGTGGCTCTTCCTCCTGTCCTGGTTCTTGCACAGTGGGGTGTACTTATGGAATACATTGCTGCTCCCTTTCAGCCTCTCCTGTGGCTGAATGAGCCAAGAGACTTTTGCTTTTCCTTTTAAGAGAGTTTCTGTTTTTTCATCCTAGCTGAGAAGGGCTGAGCACATCTGTTAGGGACATGTCCCATATGTGCCTTTTCATCGCCTGTTAGGGAAGGTGGAAGATGTTGGGACACCAGGAATGTGATGGTGCTTTACAAATATCTTTGCAATATCTGGGCCAGAGGCATGTGCCAAGCTTTGGGGACAGACAGATAGATCCAGTGCTGAATAGAAGACTATGATGCTGCCTGTTTAGGATATATTACAAATCAGTGATTCACCTCCCTAGAACCCCTCAAGACGGGGAAAACTCTTTACTTGTCTTCACTTTTTCACTCCTTTTCATGCTCTGGGTTCCTCCGTTTCGTAGCCTGGGCTCAGAGCCCGGGAGGTGCCATGGAATGTGTTCGAAGTGGAATAAATCAGTGGGCACTGCTTTCAATTATCCCAGCCTGGGCTTGTTCCCTGCACAAGGCAGGCTGTGAAATATGGCAGGAGAGACAAGGCATGAGCACTGTCAGGGCATCCACAGGGATCTGAGACAGCCAGAAGCACTGCCAGAGCATCCACAGGGATCTAAAACAGCCCTCAGCACTGCCAGAGCATCCACAGGGATCTAAAACAGCCCTCAGCACTGCCAGAGCATCCACAGTGATCTGAGCACTGTGCCTGCCCTGAGCAGCAATCCCTGCCTCCCACAGCTCCAGCCACCCGGATCTGGGGAGGCTGAGCACAGAGGGAGCTGGAGGAGAGCACTAAGTGCACTTCTGCCAGGATGTGCTGAGATCCTCAAGCAGCTTCTGCAGCTCATGCTTGGAGCCACTTCAGCCTTTCCAGTCAAACATGAGATGTCCTGGGCTGCTTCCTGGAGGAGGAGGGCAGAGAACAGATTTCTGTGAAAGAATCTCTGAGAGCTCAGCATGAGCTGCAATGTGACTGTGTGACAGCAAAAGAGAATAAAGTGTTTTTTCTGTTGTGTTCCTACAGAGACAATCTCTCTTGTCACCCAGCTCTGAGTCTCCAGCTTCTTGTAATGAAATCATCAGGAGGGAATGGCCCATGGTAGTGAAGCAGGGGGGACTTGGTTAACTAGAACTTGGCTCTGCTGTTTCCTTTGTATGAGATGGGATTAAATCACTACCATTCAAATGATGCAGTGATTTCTGCTCATCTTATATTGGTATATCTGAGCTTATATTGGTATAAGCATGCGTTAGCAGTGCCAGAAGAATTTCAGCTTGTCTCAGAAATGAGTCTAGAAAGACTGTGTTTAGGACTTATCATCTTTTCTGGGACCAGATTTTTCCTTACATCCACCTAATGTTGGATGGGAACATCCCTAAGCACCTCAGTGGACTTGCCCACCAAGGAGAACCCTTTTTACACTTTGGTGTTGTGTTGGCACCTAGGAGCCACCTGATAGTGGGACCTCACCTTACAAGTGCTTGGGGACAATCAGAGTGGCCTCTTCCCTCCTTGCACTGTGTCCCCATAGACCCCTGTGCTGTCACTGACAGTGTTTTCTCCCTTTTGCAAGTTTTTCTTCCTCACTTCGTCTTGTGCTAAGATTTGGATCAGGGTGGTGGGAGACAAAACTGATTTAGTTGCAGTGGATGGAGCACCTCTGCTGTGGAGACAGGCTGAGAGAGTTCAGCCTGGAGAAGAGAAGGCTCCAGGGAGACTTTATTGCAGCCTTTCAGTACTTGAAGGGGGCTTATAAAAAAGAGGGAGAACGACTTTTTGCATGGGAAGATAGTGACAGGACAAGGGAGAATGGCTTTAAGCTGAAAGAGATTTAGATGTTAGGAAAAAATTGTTGACTGTGAGGGTGCTGAGGCCCTGGCACAGGTTACCCAGAGAAGCTGTGGCTGCCCCATCCCTGGAACTGTTCAAGGCCAGGTTGGATGGGGCTTGGAGCAACCTGGTCTAGTGGGAGGTGTCCTTGCACATGGCAGGGGATTGGAACTGGATGATCTTTAATGTCTCTTCCAAGCCAAACCATTCTGTTATTCATGAATCATTCATGATTCATTTATGATTCTATGATCCTGTGATAATTGTCTGCTGTCTGAGGAGCTGCCTTTTCCCTTGAACGTTTTCCAAGGTCTGGGGTTATAAGTCAGAAGGCAGAGGTTTAGGACCAGGGAAGGCTGCACAGCATCTGACCTGACACCACACCACTTGTACGGGATGAGCCCACATCCATGTGAAGGCCATATTGTGACAAAAGACCAAAGAGCATAATGTCCTATGGAGATGGCAGTCAGAAAAGAGCTACGAGGTGGCACAATGTCCAAAAAAACAAGGCACTTGTAGTGCTGGCTTTCATCCCACCCCAGGCACTCTGCTCCTCTGGTGTTCAGGCTGCTGTGATGTTGGGCACAGTGTACAATGAGGCACAGAGCCTTCACCTGGGAGGTGACTCCAAAATCACCTCAAACTATTCCTTAACCTGAGCCCCTTCCCCTGGGAAATCATTTTAAGGCAGCTGCCAGACTCCCATGTGGTGCTTGCCAGCATCAGGAGTGAGCACATTCCCACTGGAGGGGCTGATTTGTGCTGGCAATGGATCCACCACCCTGGTGCCTGTGGATTGCCCGTGGTCACTCTGGTTCCTGTAGGCACCAAGCAGCCTGGTATGACAAGAATTATGTCTCTGATTTATATTTCATTTCAGTCAGTGCTGTAGTAACACTTCCTGATGCATCAGATCCCGTCGCTTGGCTTCTGCTTTAGCCTGGTCTGACATGATTTGAAGGGATGTGCACAGGCACTGCCCTCCCCCACTCCCTGTGCTGTAAATTTAGGATGGCAGTGCTCATTCAGGATGCATTACAGGGAGTGCAAGGCATCATTCACACTGCCTTGGTGCTGTGTGTCATTACCTCCCTGTCTGCCTCGCTTCCAGGCATGAGGCATTTCTGTGCCATGGATTTCCTGGAGCTCAGAGTCTCATCAGCAGTCTGCTGGTACCCAGCTCTCCTGTGACCTTCTTGCTGACCTGCCCTCTGAGGAGTGCTGTAATTCCTGCAGTTTTGCTGTTTTCTTAGGGGATAAAATCTGCCACTGACACAGGCCATTTGTAGACAGCAGGAATAAATCACGGGAAGTGTAAACACGCTGTAAAATCACTGTACAACTCCTAAGATCCTGCTATGTCCATGTTGTCTCCTCACTGGTTTGCTTTGCCCTTTGCTCATTCCCTGTCGCTTCTTTGTGGTTTTCCTAGGGCCCATTCCCATAGGTCTGCCTGGAACATTAGAAATAGTTGGGAATAGTTCTGAGAAAACAGAAGGGGGACAGGTTTAGATTGGATATTAGGAAGAAATTCTTGGCTGTGAGGGTGGTGAGGCCCTGGCACAGGTTTGCCAGAGAAGCTGTGGCTGCCCCAATCCCTGTAAGGGTTCCAGGCCAGGTTGGACAGGGCTTGGAGCAACCTGGGATAGTGGAAGGTGTCTCTGGCCATGGCAGGGGGGTGGAATGAGATGGTCTTTAGGGTCTTTTCCAACCCAAACCATCCTGTGATTCTATGGAAATCACTTTCTTCACCTGCCTGATGAAACTATTTCATTTTTCTTCCTTCTTCCCTGGCTGGATAAGGATGTTTTGCTCCACAGATTTTCAGACTTCACAACTGTGAATTTTACCATAAGTGGAGATGGGTATTGACCACTTGGGGCTTAATATGTAGTTTGGTCAGGTTCACACTGACCTTAGTGCACAGTGGGTAAGGCCTTGGGTGAATTAAATGTAAGAACATCTTTTCACATTCTCTTCATCAGCATTGAGTGTGAACTCCAGGCAGGGACAGGTCGATGAGTAGCAGGTGGGTATCACCTCTTCCCTGGAATCAAGCTTCTCCTGGGAGCATGCATGATTTTCTCTAACTTCCTGAGGTATCAGTGGACTTTACAGGTGGATAATGTGACAGCAAACCTGGATAGGGCACATCCCCTGGTGGGATGGTTCAATTCTGCTGAAGTTCATGGGGGTTTACCACAGAATCATAGAATAATTTGAGTTGGAAGGGACCTTTTCAAGGTCATCCAGTCCAACCCCTATGTAGGGAAAGGGTGAGTTTGGTTTGTTGTCCTAAATCTCATATTCCTTCCTGGAGAAGGAGTAAGATCAGGTTCAATTTCTCAATTTCTCAAATACGTGCTCAGAGCAGCAGAATTCTTCCCTCTTTGGTCCTATAATTACTTAAGGGTTTGTTTCTCTTTGCAAATGTTCATTAAAGACTTTTCTGGATGTTTTATCTTCAGGAATGGGTAATACAGTCTGGGTAGATGCTAATAAGGGTAGGGAAAGGAAAATATATTTGGGTTTCCTGAGCATCCCGGGTACTTCAGTGCTTAAAATAATGGCGTCCTAAAGAACATTTGTTTCCCAATAATCCCTTTTTACTGTGATTTAATATTTGTGCTGTATTAACTCCCAGAACATCACATCCAGATGGAGGTGTTACAGTAGGGGCTGTTAAAATAGGGAGGAAGAGGCTCTGACACAAGCAACGGAAACAGAAGAGACCTGCTAGATATGATCTATTGTACCCTTAATATTCCCATGGTAAGGATGGGAAATGGAGTAACAGATTAATTTACTTGCCCATGGTTATACAAGAAGCCAATTGCAAGGCTATTGAACTGGTGTTGGGGACCTCGAGTCCCCATTTGATGTTTCATCACAAAAGCATCGAATCACAGTGGGAATCAATGTTCAGTTCTGGATGCAGGAGGAGTGTGGGATCAGACCTTTCTTGTTAGCAAACATAAGCAAGTTCATTTTCTTTTTGTGACTAACACTGGACAGTGCTCCTGTTGCCAAGTATTTGCATGAAAATGAGTCCCTGTCATAATAAGATCTTATTTTTAGCATCTAATCGATGCTCAGGGCTTTGTGGTTTAATTACTGGAATAATTGTTTGCTGAAAACACAGTCTAATATCTGGGTTTTTTTCCTTTAAAGGTCAACTCCATCATTTTCCTTTCCAACCATTTAGCACTTTATTGATCTTTATGTCACTTCATGGGGAGCTCTGTGTCTTGCCAGGTGAAATAAAGGCCGAAACTTGAAATAAGAGAAGTACTTCCTTTTCCTTAAATACAAAAAATGGAAAAATCCCTATTTCGGCCTTCCTTGCTGCAGGCAAATCCTTCATCCAGTGTCCCCAGGAAAAATGGTTCTGAAAATTACTTTTGTTCTTTATGGAAGGAAAAAAAGCACCACCAAGAAACTTTCCCCAGCCTGATTAATATCAGACATAAACTGGAGTACAGGAAGAAATTTTGCAGTTTATCTGCTGATCCTTTAAAGCAGATAAGGCTGCAGGCTCTGTCGGGGGGACAGGAAAGTCTGTGTGGTTCGCATTTAGAGAGGGCTGGATGAGAAATGCCCTCTTCTTTCAGTAAAAGGGAATATCACATGGCTTCAGCTGGAGATTTAAAAGGTGTTTAGTCACATAACAGCCACTATTATTTTGCTGCCTTCCTGCAGCTGAAATGAGATGCTGTTGGAGCAGAGGGATGTGTGAGGTGCTCTCCATTTGCAGCCTCTCCAGCTTTTCCACTCCTCTCATCATCTTGACATTTGGTTTTAATTTGCAGAAATCTATCTGTCTTTGCCAGGCTATGGGGAAGGGTGCTGGGTTATGGAGTGGAAAATAGGCTTGGTGAAAAATGGGCATTAAAAGGTAGCAAGGGACCAATTTCCGTTTTGTGCCTTTTTTTACTACAAATACTCGGGGCCAAAGCCTACACTCGTCTCTCAGGCAAAACCAGCAGTGATTTCAGGGGGACTTGGTGCCAGAAAGGCTAAAACATTGGCTTAATGTAGGGACACTGCATTTAAATCTGCACATGGCATGCCAGTCATTCGACTTGTTGGATTTATATTCTGTTGTGTTCTAGTTCCTGATAACTTAACTGAATTTTAACTGTTTGGACCAAGATTTTGCCATGGTGCTTGCACGAGGCTTATTAAGAATACTTCAGCTAAAGAAGTTCACCTGCTCCAGTGGATGAATCAAGGGCAAAAATCAACCATTAATAAATTTATTACTGGAGAGCTCTGAGAAAAAAATAATTGTACAGCAAAATTTTAGAAGAATTAAGAGTGCAGGGATTAGCACAAACTCTGGGAGAGATGTGTTAGTGCCCTGAAAAAGCCTGGGAAGGCTTTGTTTCATAGGACATGTGGCTCTTCAACTGCTGCTTCTATGCAGTTATATTTGGACAGTGATGTGTAAATAAACAGCACACAAAAGCTACCTTAAAAAGGTTATTAAAGCTGCAAAGTCAAAGCTGGTGAATAAAGAAAGATTGTGCATCTTCAGCAGGACATCACTTTGATAAAATAGCTCCAGGGAGACCTTAGACCCTCTTCCAGTACCTAAAGGGGCTCCAGGAGAGCTGGAGGGGGATTTTGGACAAGGGCCTGGAGGAATAGGACAAGGGGGAGTGGCTTCACATTGACAGAGGGCAGGGTTAGAGGGGATTTTGGGAAGGAATTCTTGACTGTGAGGGCAGTGAGGCCCTGGCACAGGTTGCCCAGAGAAGCTGTGGCTGCCCCATCCCTGGAAGCGTTCCAGGCCAGGTTGGACGGGATTTGGAGCAATCTGGGATAATGGAATGTGTCCATGCCCTGAGCAGAGGTTGGAACGAGATAGTCTTTAAGGTCCCTTTAACCCAAACCATTCTGTGATTCCATGAAAGCTGATGAATATGAACATTTTCAGCACACAGGAAACCCCATTAGCTAAAGGAGGGTGGATTCTCCTTGCTGGTAAGTTCATGTGTTGCTCCAGGAGCTGTGCCAGGGCAGAGTGATGGAGAAGCTGATCCCGTGTGTGCTCCAGCAGAGGTGTTGCCATTTCCATGAGCAAAGTTTGCATTTCCTCTCCCAGAGTGCACACAGCTTTTGGACACTGTCTGATCCAGTAAATGTTTACTCATCCAACAAATTATGACAGGCGGTTCACAGCAACATCCTCCTGATGCCTTTTACTTTTAGGATACTGAGAGGTTTTGTACCCTTGGCTTTGTCTTAGCAACTTGTGCCTGTCTGGGGTCCCTCAGAGAGAACCAAACAGTTCATCTGTGCCAACAAGTGTTTTGAAGGCACCACAGAAGAACTGAGTTCAGAGAGGAATGCCAAGGCAGAAGGGCAGTGCCTTTGCCAGCCTCAGCAAGTGGCTGCTCAGATCGAAGTGGAAAACAGCTGAAAAAGTGCAAGGAAAAAGGAAAAGGAGGAACCAGACCTAATGCCATGGGGCAGGCAGTGTCAAAAGGATTCATAAGGCCAAGGAAGGAGTTGGGAAGCCCATTTTAGTTTCTACTTTCTGGATGAGCATGGCAAGTTCTCTCCCCATCTTCATTTCTCTCCCAAGAGATTTGGGCAGGTCATGGCAGGTGATGGTGTGGAACCAGGCTTGGATTGCAGCTGGATGGACAGGGAAAAGGTGGAGTTGGTACAGTTCAGAGACCAGACAGTTCTGTGGTAACTATTAAAGTTCACTTCGTCAATTCAAAGTTCGCCCAACCAAAATTCTTGCCTGAAAACATAAATGGTAATTGTCAGTTTGACATTTGTTTGATTATCTGGCTGTTCAAGTCTCCTCGGGTTGGGCATGGCAGGCAATTCATCCATCAGCATTCCTATCAGGTGGTTCTTCTTCTGGAATTAAAAATATGCTGCCTTCCAGCCAGATGCCGTTTTCTTTATTATTTATTTGTGCTAGTAAGTAAATTGAAAATTGTGGGTTTTTTAAGGGAAAGGAGCTGCTGCAGCCTTGTGCCATTAAGTTGTCAGAGCTGAGCAGATGAAGCACGAAGCATTTCTGCAAAGTTGTTCTCACTAGTCTCATTTGGGAAAAAAGTCTCACCTGCAAGAGAAAGGGATGAAATCTGTAATGGAACAGGGCAGGTTTCTTGCTGTATACAGACTGATTGAAAGTAATTGATCTTTATTTTTTTACGCTTTAACCAGCTTTCCTTTGCTGAAAGAGCATAGGTTTGGATTAGATATTAGGAAGAAATTGTTGGCTGTGAGGATGGGGAGGCCCTGGCACAGGTTGCTCAGAGAAACTGTGGCTGCCCCATCCCTGGAAGTCTCCAAGGGGCTTGGACAGGGTTGGATGGGGCTTGGAGCAACCTGGGATAGTGGAAGGTGTCCCTGCCCATGGCAGGGAGTGGAATGAGGTGATTTAAGGTCCCTCCCAAACCAAACCATTCTGGGATTTTATGAATGAGGAATGTAGTTGTTGGCCCCAAAGAGATGCAACACCAAACCCCTGCCATTCCATGCTGGGGGATGGGAAGAGCAGGGTAGCAGGAAGGAATGGAAGAGTGGAATGAATTATCTTAGGGAAGAAGGCGATGACAAATCTGTGCTGAGCTGCATCAGCTGCAGGATGCACTTACCTTTCACTGTGCCTGCAAAAAAAACCTCCTCACTCTGGATTTACGTTTTCCACACTCCTGCAGATACACCAAGCTGGCCTTTTGTTGCCTTACAACACTTCGTGGGTGGGATGAAGGCCTTGTCCTGGCTGGAGGAAGGCAGAGCAAACCCAGCATCCAGAGCAGGCATTGCCAGTGCTCAGGAAGGGCTGCTGTCTTTGCCTCTTGGCTCCATCCACCTTGGCCTCCTGGGTCTGTCTGGTGCACAGGCCACTTGCAGTGGGAACTGTCATCTGCTGCAGTGGGGACCTTGTCCTTAAACAGCTTCTCTGGCTCCTGGGATAGGGATGTCTCTGATCTCAGGCAGATGTGAAAGCAATTAATAGTATCTCTTAGATCAAAATCTTTTCATCCTCTGAGCATGACTGATAGTTTCTGATCTCCCAGAGTGAAGTCTGGTGCAGCCCTCTCAGCCTATTGCAGCTCAGGAATTGCAGGTGTGATGGTTGGGGCAGGTTACCCGAGCTCCAGGTTAGTTCTTAACCACAAAACCATCCTTCAGTCCTTTTCCCTGCCCTTGGGAGAGCGTGTAGGATCCTGGGTGCCACATTTTCACCACTGATCTGGTGGTCACGGTGGGGAATTATTAGAAGAGAAGGTGATGGATGAACCTTCATCAGTAGTTCTGGAATGAAGAGGTAGACACCGGATTTGAAAATAAAGGGAGGTGTGCAGGGATGAGGGATAACGTGCCACGGAAAAACAGAATTGTTTTAACTGATGATTAAAAAAGAGAATATGATTAAAACAAACTGATAAGATGAAACCAAAGTGACAAGATAAAGCAGCAGGGCATACAAGAGGGGAAGGGGGAGACAGAACTGATGGCAGGAGGGCATGAATTATTGATTGAAATCTGTACCAGAAGTCTTTGCATTTTCTTATCTGGGAAGGGAGAGAATGAATGAGAAGCGAACAGAATTATTAAGCAGCTTTATCATTGCATTGGAGTGGATAATTAGGCAATTAGGATTACTAAAAGTTGGCAAAGCAAGAGGCCTGGAAGTCTTATGCTCCTGATTCTGGGGTGGGTGGTGGTGAGGGAAGCAGGGAAAAGCCTTTGGCGAGAGATTTGATGGTGCATCATGGTCAGATGGAAAGGCAGAGCCAGGCTCTGGCACCCAGTGCCCTGCAGCTTCCAGAGCAAAGGGGGACACAGGAGACCTGACTAACGAAAAAGAACTAATTTGAAGATGGGCAGTCCATGGAACAGCAACAAGAAATGAGATCAGGAGTGATGGCCTAACTTATGAAGGATATGGACCTGCTGGAGCGAGTCCAGAGGAGGCCATGAAGATGCTCAGGGGGCTGGAGCCCCTCTGCTCTGGAGACAGGCTGGGAGAGCTGGGGGTGTTCGGTCTGGAGAAGAGAAGGCTCCAGGGAGACCTCAGAGCCCCTTCCAGTGCCTAAAGGGGCTCCAAGAGAACTGGAGAGGGACTTGGGACAAGGGCCTGGAGTGACAGAACTAGGGAGAATGGCTTCCCACTGCCAGAGGGCAGGGTTAGATGGGATATTTGGAAGAAATTCTTGGCTGTGAGAGTGGTGAGGCCCTGGCACAGGTTACCCAGAGGAGCTGTGGCTGCCCCATTCCTTGAAGTCCAATGTCACCTACTGTCCCTCTCCAGCCTGCACCTGCCACAACCTGAACTTTCAGAATGGTTTTGCTTGTGGGGGTTTTTGACTGTCCCCTTAGACCAGATACCTCCAAGGAAGGGCCAGACAGGCACCACAGGCTGCTGCTTACACTCCTTTAGTTGGCACCATAGCATCTTAATAGCTGGCTGCACATTTTGGAGGGGAAAGCTGGGTAAAAATGACTAAAAATAGCACATTGTGAGTGTCTCAATTCATCCTGAGCTGCTCTGACACCACTGTCAGACAACTGTGCTCCTCCTCTGCGCTCCTGACCAGATTAATCTTCAGCTATATGCTATTTAAAATTAATTTGCAAAGATGCAGACATTATATTATAAATCACTGAGGAAATGTCAGATTATGTATGTAATTTGCAGAAGTGCTCCACACTGATCTTGCTTAGCTCCCCATGAAACCAAGGGTTCAAAATTAAGCCGAGGCAGAGTTTGGACAGTTCACCATCCTTAAAATGCCATGGAAAACGAGCCAGCACTGCAGACACTTGTTGGTAATTCACACCCAGAGATTGTTGTAATATCTTCAGGACATTTGGTGATCAGGGAAGGAGAAAAAAGGGGATGATGAAAAATACATGGACTAGTGTATCTCTTACTAATTGTTTGCTTGGCCTCGTTGGAAAGTCACCTGGTGTTCTTGGAGAGCGTCGTGTGTTCATGAGGAGGTGCCAACCACAATGTTCCTCTTCCAAGACCAAGTTCAGAATATTAATCATGGATAATAATGCCTAATTAGAGCCTGAAGTCCAGAGTTAATTGATGGTAGCTGCTTAGCATAGATATCAAATCTAACCTGAAATAATGCTTCATCTCCTACCCACACCCCACAGTGTCTCCAGATGGGTAAGGAATTGTTGCAATAAGTGCTTGGTTTTGATGACACAGTGACTTGTCATTTCCTCAAAGGTGCTAAAAGAGTTTTGTGCGTTAGTGATAGGAAAAGTGTTTGTAATTCATGGTAATCCAGAGGTCCTTGACTTGTCCTGGCCCCAGCCTGACAGGCTGCAGGACCTTGGTTGTGACGGCTCCGCACTCTCTGCTCCTTCCCAGGAGAGGTGAATCCACTGCTGCCATACATCAGTGCAGTTCTGCCAGGACATTCAAGGGGTTTTGACCTCCTGCTGCCTTAATCTCATGAACTTGGGGCCATTATTTTCCTCAAGCAGAGGTCAGAGGCTGTGACCCAGCCAGCCAGCCTGTGACTGCTTTAGAGCATCCCTTGGATAGCCATCCAGTCTGGCAGAAATCACCTTGGGTTGTTTTTCCTGTGGCCTGGGTTGATTCCCAGAGGCATCTGACATGTGCTCTGCATGGCTGAAAACAAGGCTGGTTTTAATAATGAGCAATTATATGATAGCAAACAAAGATTTGTACTGTGGAGCTTGTGGGTCCCAGCGGACGCGCTGCTGTTGTTTCGTGGAGCAGAGGGGAACGAAGCCAGAGCTTGTGTTTGCTGGAAATAGGTAATAGAATATTATTAGATCAGCCCCTGCCTCTGCCTTGGCAGAAACACTGCAGAGTTAATTGCTGCTTTAGAGCACCGTTGTTCAGCTGCAAGAAAGTGGGTCGGCTATTGAGGAGATCACTGATCCCATATAATTGCTGTGAGAGACACAGAAATAGGCTTTGTGCTCAGCTTGAGTTTGGGCCAACTGAGCAGCACAGTGGCTTTCATCAGTGGTGGGCACACACTGAGGGTACCTGTGTAGCTGTCTGGGCGTGCACAGGGGACATCAGTCCAAAGCCCTGTGGTTCTTACTGTGTGACTGAGCCACTGTCACCACCCCTCCTGGCAGTGTCACATCTGGAAACCCAGCTGAGAAACCTGGCCCAGGGGAACCATGAATTCCCTTCCTCTCTAGTGTTCCACTGGGAGTGACTTCAAGGCATGCAGGATGGTGATGGCACCTCCACAAACTGACTTTACTATGGCTTAGTCCATGCAGGGCAAGATTAATGGTGGGAAGAGTTGATAAAAGTAGACCTCTTGCCCTCTCCTAGTGCTGTGGGTGTCTCTCTCCTGGATAATTCATCTTTTTTCCCAGGTCCTTGCCAGACATGAGTTTGTGTGTGTTCACCTGTGCCTGTTTCACATGTTTTCACCTCTAGGTAATTTGGGATCCTTTTTTTTGGAAGTGTTATGTTACTAACACTTAAAAGGGGAGTATTCAAATAATTTTGAACTTGTGGTCTGAGTCATAGAATAACCATTTACTGCTGGCCCCTCCCCACTCACAGCAAGGCTCCCTTCTGAAGGATGCCCTGGGTGGTGCACGTGCATGTGCAGACTCTAATACTGCTAATGCAAGCTTTGAAAGCACCTTCTATAACAAAGCAGGCTTGGAGATGGGGTCTCACTCCATAAATGATGGGTTACACTTGAAATTTAATGTGTCCTGGGAGAAATATCCCTCAGAAGGGCATTGGTGTATCCAAGAGTCCCCTTGTGCCTGTAGCTTCGTCCTCCTGGAGAAATGGGAATACTTGACCAGGCTTAAAATGCACTTTGTGAACCCTGGAAAAAACCCAACATTTAACTGTTTACTTGCTTCTTACCTATGAGCAGGAATTAGTTAAAATCCTGGTGGATCTCTGTGGGCGTTTTGCCCTCAGACACATCCAGTGCCCTGTGGTGTTGATGTTCTTTAAGACTAGCTGGATATTTCATCCCAAAGTCCATGCCATCACAGAACTTTAATTCTCAGGTATCATGTTTCACAAGACTTACATTAACTCTTAGGAAAAGAAAGTCGCCGTGCTGGCAGTGTAAATTTACTTGGTTTACCAGTTTAGCACGTCCAGTGCTACCCCAGCCCTCTGGTGGCTTTCCAGAGCAGGCAGTGGCTCTTCCAGAAAAGCAAGAGAATAAAAGACAGGGAATAATACTTTTTTAGCCATGATTACAGGCTGTACCAAATAGAAGGAAGAATATCTATGTGGAGGAGGCCAGTGGAAGGGGGTACCTGCGCTGTGAGGTTTTCTTCTTGTCCTCGCATGAGAAGTAAAAATCCACAACCTGAAATACTGTTTTTTATATTCCTTTTTTAACCACTCTGAAGATGTGAATTGCTCAGGCAAAAGTGAGCTGCTTGCCTGCCAACTCACTTGAAGAATTGCTCGTGTTGATTTTCAGCTGCATTTGCTCTTTCTCATGAATGAGAAGAGAGGGAATCTAATGTAAAGTCTTATCAGCTTGTCAAGTTAATTACTGTCTATTTTAATATTATCATTATCAGTCATTGCTAATTAATGTAAGTAACATGATTACAGCTTTTTTGTCTTATTTTTCAGTGAGAAGCTGGATGGAGAAGCTGAAAGATAAGGTAGGAGTCTCAGTGTTTCAATTCCTTTCAAAGCAAAACATGTTTACTTGCAGGAATAAATAAACTTGTGTCAGTGCAGTTCTTTATCTCTACAAAGACAATTGAGAAAGGGCTTAAAATTTTCTCTGGAAGGCAAATGAACCAGATGCAGCTGGTATATGGTGGTGTGAATCCACAAGACATCCCTGATGGGCAGTAACCAAGAGCAGAAGGAGGGACAGGGGTATTTGACTGATCTCTCTGCATCAGAAAATGACCTTGTTGTCAGACAACCAGAGCTACTTTCTTAGTGCCCCTTAACTTATCATAGAATCACAGAATAGTTTGAGGTTGAAGGGACTTTTAAAAGGCCATCTAGTCCAACCCCCCTGCACTGAGCAGGAACATCTTCCACTAGATCATAATCAGGTTGCTCAGGACCCTGTCCAACCTGACCTGGAGTGTTTCCAGGGATCCCAGGGTGAGGAACTTACCTCCACACCTTTTCTCTTAAGTGCTAAGCTTGGTTCTGAATCCAAATCAAGAGATTTTTGGTGCTCCTCTCTGGTGAGAGGCTGTGTGCCGTGTCACCTCTTGGACAAAACATTCCCTGCCTCCACGTGCACGAAGAGCTGCAAATCCCTGGAAGGAGAAAAGAGTAAACACAAGAAGACTGAGAAGTTAGCAGGCCCTGATCATTTCTCCCTGGCATCACAGGGGGTAATCCATTGCAATCAAGAGCTGTGCCAGCCACAGGCAGTGATGGCTTTCTAGGCTCTGCTGCCCTGGAGCAAATCTGAACATTTTGAAACGGTTGTGAAGCCTTCCAAATGTCGTGTTGCTGATGGCAGAGCCGTGAAGCTGGAAATGAAGGTGGCAGTACTGTTTTAAGGCAAGAACATTTTGTGAGTCAACAAGGCTGGGAAATTCTTGAACAGGATCAGAGTCAGTGGATGAAAAAAACACCACAAGGAAACTCTGAAAATACATCTCTGAGCTGAAGCAGCCTCCTCACCCCAGGAGCCCAATCTTCCCACGTGGTCCTCACCAAATTTCAGCAGCATTTTACCACCAAGTCAGAGCAGAGAGGTGGGGTCTGGGTGTCAATTTTCCAGGACAGGGGAGTGGAAGGGTTTAAAGTGGGTTCCTGCCCAGCCTTTTTTGAGTTGCTTTTCTGCCCACACCAGGAAGGAGGAATGTCTAGTACGAGCTCTGCTCATGGCAGAGCTCTTTGGCCTGGGATTCAGCCCGAGCGGACGCTGAAAGGACAGAGAATGGTTTTCCCAATGAAGGTAAAGAGCAGACACCACGGCTGGCTGGGTGCCTGGAGTGAATGCAGCATGCACAGGGCACCTGCTCATACCAACTGCTCATGCCAACACGTGGCACACACGAGCCTGGGGACATCAGTGTGTTCTCACTGAAGTGTAGCTTTCACTTCTTTCCCCTTGGCACCTTGGCCTCCTCTGTCCTTCCCCATTGCAGAGGGGGTGCTTGTTCCATGTTCCAGCCTCTTGCAGGTAGATTCTGGACTGCCTGGAAGTGCCCAGCACAAGCACTGGTGTAACTGAGGATGCACTGGTGTCTACTTAAAAGAGAGATTTGGCCCTGAGCCGTCTCCCTCCTTTGGGGAACAGCAAACACGTGGAGGCAGATCTGTCACCTGCCTCACATTTTCCCTTAGAAGAGCCCAACAAAAAGCACTTCCCCACCCCCAACCAAATGCTGGTGTAGCAAACAAACCTGTTCACCCCATTCCCTCCTCTTCCTTGTTGAGTTTATCAGCACCAGTCATACGTGCCCTACTCATTTGCCCTTTTCCTCTGTTTTACAATCCCTCCATCCAGAAGAGGATCCTGGCACATGGTGGCCCCATCCCTGAGAGATACATCCTTGTGTGTCCCTCTCCATGGGAGAGGAAAGGGTGTGGGGAGCATGGGACCAGGAGCAGGGGTCAGGGACAGATTTATGTCTGGTCTCCTGCAAACACTGTGCAAATGTTGCATTTGGTGTGGTGGATAATGGACATGAGGTTCCTCTGAAGTTTTCTTGCTGTTATCTCAAAGCTCAGGAAGATCACGGTCATGGACTGAGTGTATTAAAAGCATCCCTAAAGAAGCCACATCTTCCCCATGGGAAAGGGTCAAAAACATGGCTTTGGAGCTGCCTGTAAAATGGGGTTTTCTATCAAGCAAGTGCAGAAGCCCTCAGGAGTTGGGCTGAACAGCACAGAAGAGCTGGGTCTGCATCACATCACAGGCTTTTGGGATATAAAACATTGATCTGGGTTTTGAGGGAAACCTGTAAAAGGCCATGGGCTGGTCAGGTGTGATAAAGGCTCACAGACAGGCTGTGGAGTTTGTTGTATTAAAAGCAGTGATTTCTAGGTGGAAACTCAACTGGGCAGCAGCTAAAAGCCATTTCCAGTCGCTGCCTGTGCCAGCAGCAAAGTTCCAGAAATAGAAAACCCCACTCTGCACTAATTAGGTCACCCAATTAAGGCACCTTAATTGCCTCGCAGAGATAGAGCCTTTTTAGCTGTGTTCTCACTAACCTCCTTTTTTCAGGAGCTGGGTGCAGGGATGTAGCCCCCTCCCAGCAGCTGTGCTGAAGGGGGATGGGTTTTCTGGGAGGGTGTTCAGGGAATCTGCAGGATGCAGCTGAAGATCCCTCAAGCCTTGGGATCCACACACAAAGGTGTTACTATTTAAAGCACTGAGTAGGATCTGGAGGGGTTTGGGAGAGCAACCCAGCCCTTGTTAGCATTGTGTCTGCCCTAGATGAAAGCAGTTATTTTCATTCTCCAGGTAAGGATACAAAGGCAGGGCAGTGTACCTGATTAGCTTTCTTTTTTTTTTTTTCCCTCCCACTCTGTGAATTATGGAAGAAAAGTGATTCTGGTGTGTGTGTTGTGGCTCTGTGTTGGAGTTTGGGAGTGCAGATGAAGATGAGTGGTTGTAAGCAATGGGCTGAGGCTCTCTAAGAGCTGGCTGATAGTCCTCAGGATTGGTGCATCTGTCCCTTGGCAGGTGTAAAATCTGTTTTGGGGGTGGACATGGTGAAGCTGCACAGCAGAGGACTCTGCTGCTGCAGTGTGAAAAAAGGCAGAGCTTCTGAGGGAGGGGGGTCAGACTGTACCTGCCTCCCTTGCAACACTGGGCCCCCCAGCCTGAATTAGGTGAGGATTCTGAAGCAGTCTGTCACCTTGGAACTTACGTTCATTTTCATTTGAAGCAGTAAAATATGAAATAACAAGGACTAGGGAATATTTTCTCAAGGATTTTAAATGCTTAGATGTGTAATTTTTAAATTACTCTTGCTATCTATATGTTTTTTTAAACAGGCTATGCAAACATATGGATCACAGCAATGGAATTAGAGCTGATTTACTTTTGCTGTGCTTCCCTTAGGGCCAGCTGAAGGTCTGTGTGCCCTACCTCTATGTCATCATCCTGCTCTCATGCAAGTCACCCCTTCCCATGCAAAGAAAAAGTGTTTGGCTCAAGGATTTTGAGTACAAAGCAGAGGAGACCCAGGCTGGGCTGGGCACAGAGAGGGCAGGGTGTCCCTGCCCACGGCACGGGGGTTGGAACGAGATGATTTTTAAGATCTCTTCGAACCCAAACCATTCCATGATACACCTGTGCCTTTATTTGTGGTGGTGGTACCTGGGGAGCTCAGAGCAGCACTCAGCCTACTTTACACAGCATCTGGTCAGGCTGTTTGGGTGGTCACAGATCTTTGGTGTGACTTGAGATTGCCTGGCCTTGATGGTTGAGGTTTTCCTTCACACTTAACACCCATATTGACAGACACGTCACCCAAATTGTTCCTTCTCCTAAATCTGGGCAGGCACTGCGGGTTCTCAACTATCAACAGCACATATCTGTTAGAAAAAGCTGATGGTGAGGGAGCTGTGGTGGTTTGACAGCTTGGTCCTGCAGTGTGGGCTGGTTGGGGCTTGCTTAGCCCCTGGAACCAGGGCTCATCCTGTGCGGGCAGGTGGTAGGGACTCAAATCCAGTAAACTTTGAGGAAAGCACCACAGGGATACGTTTCAGCCCTAGAACTGGTGAAAACTGACTCTGAAAGGATGGTCTTGTGAGTGCTGCTCTGCTTCTCTTTCCCACTCAGGCAGGGTACATGTCGGGGATGCTGGTTCCCGTGGGAGTGGGAATAGCAGGAGCCCTGTTTATCCTGGGAGCGCTCTACAGCATCAAGATTATGAACCGCCGAAGGAGAAATGGCTCGAAGAGACATAAAAGAAAGGTACTGAACCTGCAAAGAAAGACCCCAATCCCACCCATTCTCCCATTAATCCTTTGGGCTGTAAAGCGAGCGCAGCCTGGGTATGACTGAAGTGCCCTGGATGTCTTGGTTGAGGGATGGGGGGATCCAAATGCCTTTTATCCAATCTCCTTTTTGCACGTGGAGCTCTTTCATGTCTCTTTTTCCCCCCCCAGCAGAGGGAGTTTAACAGCATGCAGGACCGAGTCATGCTCTTGGCTGACAGCTCCGAAGACGAATTTTGAACCGGACTGCGGTGCCCTTGTGACTTTTCCGAGGAGGGAGGGAGAGGGAGAAGAAGAACAAGTGACTCTGTGCTGCATCCCTGCTCTCTCCACCACCCCAGGGCCCCAGCAGGGCTCAGTGCCCTGACCAAGGCATGCTACGCTCTTCGTGTCCCGCCAGTGATGTTTGTTTGATACAATAGTGGAGATTTCACATTTCAGATCCACAGCGCGTCTTGTTACAGCTGGAGCTGATCCATATGGATGATTATTTTCCTATCACCCTGGTGTACTGTTTTGGTCCTGGCTGGCAGTAATCTAATCATAACAATAGCTCTCACCTAACCCGGGAATGGAAATCTTTACTGTGAATGACTGCTGTCCAATTAATTTTAAATGTTACATTACCTGAGCTAGAGTTCATTAGTGCTAAGATTAGCTGCTCTGCTTAATTAATGAGTTGTACACCTGAACTGTGTCCCTGGCCACCTGAGAAGTGCCCACGTACAGTGTTCTTGATTCAGTTTGAAGCACATTTCTGCACTTGGGTGCCCGACTCTCACCCCTGCTCTCTCCCTTCAGCTCTTCTCCACACTGCTTGGAGACACACGGGAATGGCCTCAGCACTTGATTTCACCACAAAAATCCTGTCCATTTTCAACCAGCACTGTCTGTTACAGCACAATAAATACCAGCGCTCGCCTACTGACGGGTGGTCTTGCATGGATCTCTCAGCTCTTGGTCAGTGTAGGTCAGAGAACAGGCAGATCAGAGGCTTCCTCAGCTCCTGCCTCCTGTTTGAAGGACACTAGTTAGTGGTTCATCTCTTTCCAAGGCTGCTTTCCCATAGAGATGAAAGTGGAGCATCTGTCCCGCTGGAAATTGCATTTTCAGCCCCTGAAAGCTGCACGAACAGCAACACCTTTGGGGGATTTGGATGGGTCTTGTCTGATAGAATCACAGAACAGTTTGGGTTGGAAGGGACCTTCAAGACTATCTCATTCCACCCCCCTGCCATGGGCTGGGACACCTTCCACTAGACCAGGTTGCTCCAAGCCCCATCCAGCCTGGCCTGGAACATTTCCAGGGATGGGGCAGCCACAGCTTCCCTGGGCAACTGATCTCCAGACCACGGAGTACAGAAAGGCACTCAAGGTTGTGGAGCAGGCGACTGTCAGTGTTGAGGGATTCATGGCTAAGAGTGGGAAAGCAGCCACAGCTGGAGAGGTGTTTGCTGTGGGGATGTGAAATGGCCACACTGGGAACCTCTGGCCATCGGGGGGGAAGGTGGAACTGTAGGACAGGTGGATTCAGGGGTTGTGGTGGTGAAGCCAAGGGTGGCACAGGGTGAGGGCAAGCTGCTGTGCTGCCTGGGTTAGCCCTGCTAGCCCTGGGTTACAGGGGGAGACACAGCCAGTGCCTGAGATGTCACAGGCACCAGACAGGGGAGGCTGATGTTGCTTTGCCCAGAAGTGCTGTCAAAATAGCCAGAAAAGGGGCTGCATTACTTGATCTCTGCTTCTGGTTATGGAATTACTTCAGTCTGATGTTTTGTGCAAAGCATCCATGTTTCCAAGGTGGGAATCACTGTTTTGTGGGGGAATCATCCTTCATGCAAGGAACAGTGATTGTTGCCAGAGGAGACCTGATCAGAGAAATAAGGGCAGACCACACATCTGTGAGGTTAAATCCCACTGAGCCTTTGAAGAAGTGGAGGGAGGAGAGTTTGAGGAGGGGCAGGTGCAGGATGTCATTCCTTGTGAAGGTGGAAAGATGGTAAAAGGTAGATGTTGATGATGGGAAGCAAATGCCTTGTGGGAGTGTGAGTGGGATTGCAAGGCAGAGAGGACATTCAGGAGCCCCTATTCAGGCTGAGGTCTCTTTGAGGAGGTCAGAACCTCCTTTGGACATTAAATCTCCAGATGTGATGTTCAGCTCTGAACAATCTATGCTCTTCAGGGGCCAGGTACTTTCCTGTGAGCCTTACCTCTACACCTACTGAGTCATCTCCCATCTGGAGAAGGACAGGTGGGACAACCTGGTTTCAAAATGCTGCTAATGCAAGTCTTCCACTCAAACAGCTGTGTGTGGTCCCTCACACATTCATCCCACCAAGTTTGTGGGAAGCAGGTTGGGGAGACTGGTCCATCAACATGTTGGGGAAGGTCTTCATACCCTAGTCCCTCTAGGTCAGGCTTTCCCAGACAGGGAGATCTCACAGTGCATCTCTCCCTTCTTGTTCCTGAAACTTTAACGAGGAGAATCTTGCCCTGCTAAAATCAGCCCCACATCTTTAACAGGCACTGAGGGGCAATCCACCAAGTCCAGGTGCCCCTACCCAAAATTAAAGCCCCTTTCTCCCATAATAAGCAATACCCCAAGTTAAGATGAAGTTTTCCTTCAAGACTCATCTGTCCCTATTTCCTTCTCATTCCTAAGTCTCTTGGAGGTGCTCAGGAAGTGTTAACAGTCCAGGTGAGCATTGCTGACTGTCTTGCAACATTGGAAATCAGGAAATGTTGTCCTTTGGGCTTTTGGTGACTTATTCCTGGCAAGGTATGATGGGGGTTGCAAAGTGAAATGACTTCTCCCTTCCAGGTTGCTGGAGATCATCTTCAGAAAGGCTTGTTTTTCAGGAACAGTGCCAGGCAGGCTGGAAATGAGACTCAGGCACCTGCAAGGTGTTCTTGAAGTGCTTTACCCTGGTCCAGCTTGGAAGGCACAGGGAATCAGCAGTGATAAAGGGCCTTGGCTTCTGCAAGAGGGGGCCTGTCTTGGAGCATAAGTTGTGTTAAGTACCCAGTAAAATGCAGAGCTGCTGGGCCCGTCAGGAGAAGGAGGAGGGATGGCTGAGCAAAGCTGCAGGCTGCTGGTTTAAATACCCCAGCTCTGGCAGCACAGGAGGATCTTTATGGATGACTTGTCAGTTTGATGGATTGGGAAGGCGGGTGGGGAGGTGCCATGGCCTCTGGTTGTGCTAACAAATCCACAGCTTGGGAAACACTGGCTTTCTGCAGCAGCAATCAGTCTCCCTGTCTTTCTTCTCCCACCCCAACATAATGAGCTTAAGGAGTTAAAGGCAAGGCTGTCAGTCAGAATGACAAAGGTGGGGTTTTACTGCACCAGCTGGGTGCCCTGGTGTCCTCAGAACCAGGCTTCCCTCAGAGAGGACATGGCAAGGCTGGGTGGGATGCTGGAAATCAGCAGTGCCGCAAGTGGGGCTGACAAATAGTTGTAAGTGGATGTATGGAAGGTATGATGGGACAGCCTGGGCAAGCAGGAGAGTGGTAGCCAAAAGAGAGATCAGATCCAGCTGCATACACAGTTCAGTGTGGGCTCTCTGGTCTCTGCTGAAGACAGAGTTAGTAACTAGAAGCGTTTTGCTTGTGGTCCATCCTCACTGCCAGGCCTGTCTCTGACTCTGAACACCAACCAAGGAGCCTTGACTGAGAGCTGACTACTGTTGGCCAGATTTCTGACCTGCTCAGCAGTGCAGAGATCCCAGCTGATGTCCATTTGAAGTGGAGGTGTTTGTTGAATAGTTGGTTTTGGTCAGGTACCAGGCTTCCCATGTCTTCAGCTTAACCTGGAAGTAAGCTGGACAGTCAGATCCAGCCTTGGATCCCAGGGAAGCTTGTGGGAGAGCCTTTGGAGCACAGACAGGGTTTCCTGCAGTGCCCCCGCATCAGTGCAGTTTGTGAAGGTCCTGAAAGCACAAGCATCATTCAGCTCCTTCCCTTCTCATCCAAGGCCAGGAGACTTTGGATTGGGCTCTTAAAATTGTTCTCTATACAACTCCTGGAGTTTAATTCATTTCCTTGAACAGAGATGGCAGGAGGGAGGGGAGGAGGGGTTAAGGTGGGAGCTGATGCTCCAGTGGCTTAATGCTCTGCTGATTTAATCTGTACCTCTGCTTGCCAAACAAGCAGATTCTTTTGAGAGAGACAGGGCAGGAAAAGCAACCAAGAAGGATCCTCCTCATCCTCATCCTCTGTGCTGGGTGAACTGCAAGCCCCTGAGTGCTGAGGTGACCCTGGGATGGCTGCGACGGCGACTTCACTGCAGCAATAGAATAACCCCTCGACTGACACAGGACAAGTCACTCACCTCTGTTTTGCATTTTCCTGATAGCACAAACCAGAATTTATTGAAGGCATCACACGACAGCATCTCCAGCCCCATTCCTGACAGGAGGAACCAGCCTGGTGTGCAGCTCTTGCCCTAATGAAATGCACCTCTTCTATACAGCTGCTGATTTTTAAAGGTGTCTCTGAGGCCAGATGTTCCCCCTGGTGAGGTTTCTCTGGACTGCACTGCTTCCATAGAGTGATGTTAGCAGTCCTCATGCTTCCTCGTGGTTTTTTTTCTATTTTGGACAGGAACAACTCCTCATACTGTAACTATGGAATGTAACACTTTGTTAAATGAAAACATTGGGAAATAAAAAGCTGTCCATCATAGCTCACTCTGAGCACCTTGTCTCCCTGGTCTGTGGTTCATGGCATTCACTGGCTCCCAGGTAAAGCTGTGAGGGGATCATTTGGAAGACTTGAGTGTTGTGTTTCTTTCTCCACACTGCAGGGACTCAGGCTGGGCTTGCAGGGGTGATAGGAGCCCTGGGGAACCTCAGCCTGGGACTTTTTGGGTAGGATTTACCAGGAGGTAGGTGTTTGGGGTGTTATTCATCACAGCCTATGGCAAAGTCCCTTGATGTGTTTTGCAGTAGCAGGAATGAGCCCCAATACTGACTTTCCACATGGCCAGAGGTCTCTCTGTGCACACCAGGACATTTTTCTTTCTGTTTTGTCCCATGAGCAAAAGGTCTGTGCCCAAGCCTTTCAAGACCCCAGTGATACAGCACTGGTGAGCTTTGAGTGTTAGTTGTAGGTGCTGCAAATGTTTCATAAAAGCTGCCTTATTGCAGGTGAGTATTTGTAGGATCACAGAGTCATGGAATGGTTTGGGTTGGAAGGGATCTTAAAGGCAATCTTTTTCCAACCCCCTGCCATGGGCAGGGACACCTTCCACTATCCCAGGTTGCTCCAAGCCCCATCCAACCTGACCTGGAACACTTCCAGGGATGGGGCATCCACAGCTTCTCTGGGCAACCTGTGCCAGTGGCTCACCACCCTCACAGCCAAGAATTTCTTCCTAATATCCCATCTAACCCTGCCCTCTGTCAGGGTGAAGCCATTCTCCCTAGTTCTGTCACTCCAGGCCCTTATCTGAAGTCCCTCTCCAATTCTTTTGGAGCCCCTTTAGGCACTGGAAAGGGCTCTGAGGTCTCCCTGGAGCCTTCTCTTCTCCAAGCTGAACACCCCCAGCTCTCCCAGCCTGTCTCCAGAGCAGAGGGGCTCCAGCCCCCTGAGGATCTCTGTGGCCTCCTCAGGACTCGCTCCAGCAGCTCCATGGTTTGTTGGAGGCTCTGGAGCTGGGTGCAGCACTGCAAGTAGAGTCTCCTGAGAGCAGAGTAGAGGGGTGGAATCCCCTCCCTCACCTGCTGCTCACCCTGCTGGGGGTGCAGCCCAGGACACAGTTGACTTTCTGGGCTGCCAGTGCCCATTGCCAGGTCACGTCCAGCCACTCACCCACCAACTCCCCCAAGTCCTCATTGCACACCCTTCCATGGACCCACGATCCAAGCAGCAGGATCAGAAGGACTTGGGAGTGAGTAAAAGGTGTATGGGCTGGCTTTGAAATTGTCCTCCCAGTGCCCTGTTTGCAGATGTCTTTGCATGCACTGAGTTCCTGCACGTGAGAACAGGGGCTGGGTGCACATCCCGTTGCCGTGGAGGTCCCAGGGTGGGAATGTGAGCCCTCCCAGTGCACAGCCAGTGGTGGGGGCTGCCTGCCCCTCTCCCTCTGCTAATAAGAGCCAACGAGATCTATTTGTCACTGTGTGTATTTTCTCTAATGGAAAGTGGCTTGTTCAAAACAAGGTATTCCCAGGGAAATAGCTGTTTGGGGATTGCACGAACACGTTCTTTGCTAATTGGCAGTTGCCAAAAACAATCTGTATATTCATGAAGCTGTTTGCTGCATTGCTGGCTTTTTCCAGTGGAAAAAACAAAACCTGCTGAAAGAAGATAAACAATGACAATGGTTTTTTTTTTCCCCCATAGGTTTGTTTCCTAAGGAAATTACTCTCTGTGAGCCTCTGCCCATCAGCCTGTCTCCTTCTAATATGCCTGACTCTGCCAGCCAAGCCAGGGGTTTGTGAAAACTGGGAAGAGGAGAGAGACCATATTAAAAAAAAAAAAAAACAAAAAACAAAACAAACAAGAAAAGCATGTGTGGAGCTGTTCTAAGGCTGCAGAAAACCTGCATATGCAGGTTATATGTGCCCTGATGGAGGGGATGAGCTGGATATCCTGGACATCCATTGGGGTTCCTGCCCTGTGTGGGGTTCCCTGGTGCTGAGCAAAGCATGAAATGAGTCTGGCACAAGGCTCAGCTTAATTCAGTCACAAGCAGCACGCTGATCGTGCAGAGGAACACTGACAGCCCAACTTGGGGTTGTTTTGACTGATGCATTTTGGAAGGACAGACCAAAAGTCATTCCCTGTGTGCTGTGGTGGTAAAGCCACCCGTGAGTGGTTGTCACCGCTGTGCCTGAGCCCACCAGGGTCTGTGCTTGGGGCCAGGCACAAAAAACTCCTTTATTTTGAGGCAAGTCTCATCCTCCACCTTTGAAATCCCCAGTGCATGTGGGAGTTATAAATGCTTTAGGATTGGACCTCAATGGGCAAAAATTTAGTGCACAGGGATGTTGACTCTCAACTTGCTCAAGGTTTGTGGTGGTTTTCCCTTTTTCCCCAATGGTGGTGCTCTCCTAAGGAAGGGGTTTGGGTCTCAGCCAGCAGCAGGGAGTCAGCAGAGGGGAGGGTGGCACTTCCCAGCAGAAGCATTTCCACCCTTGGAAATCCCTTCCTAATGGTAAGTGCTGGGCACTCTGTGCTCCACAGATCCACGTGGTATTTGCCACACAAATCTTCCACCTGCCTGGCACAGTAGTTTATTTCTAATTTACTCCAAGTTGCTTTGACTCAGGTCTTTTCTCAGTCTAGTTTCCCAGAGTCTTACCCCTTGTGTAACATAAGGCTTATTGCCTGCGGAATCTGCTGAAGGACACACAAAAGGGATCCTTGATGGGGCTCTGGGAGCAAAGTCTTTGAAGCAGAACCCAAAGGTAGGATGGGAAATTGTGAAAATCTCTTCCCAGAGCAGTGTAAGTGTACCACTCTCCTTCTGTCCAGCAAAAGGCTCCTTGTTGGAATGGGCTGGGTTATAATGCTGGTGTTTCTGCTTTTCCCATCAGAGAAGTAAGAGGAGAACACAAACCCTCTTGGCACGGCTCACGGGCTGCTTAGTCCTCGATGGGGACAACCCTGAGACAGACAAGGTGTGAGACCAGCTCCATGCCTTGTAGTTGGTGGATCCAGCCTTTGGCTGACACCTACAATTTCATTCTGGGGCTGAAAGAAGATCCTTGATGTCCAGGCAGGAATATTGATGGGCGAGGGGGAATCGATCTCTTCTCCCAAGTAACAAGAAATAGGGCAAGAGGAAACGAGTTCATGTTGCACCAGGGGAGGTTTAGATTGGATATTAGGAAAAATTTCTTCACAGAAAGGGTGTTCAATCGTTGGAACAGGCTGCCCAGAGCAGTGGTGGAGTCCCCATCCCTGGAAGTGTTCAAAAAAGGTGTAGATGTGATGCTTAGGGACGTGATTTACTGGTGGGCTTGGCACTGTTAGGTTGGTCTCAATGATCTCAGAGGTCTTTTCCAACCTTAATAATTCTGTGATTCTCTCACTCTGATGCTAAAAAGTTGCCAGAGACCTGACCAACTGCTGGCATTGCTGGGCTGCTGATGCAGCTTCAACACAGGGGTCCGTGGAGGGACATAAATAGAATTGGATGGCAGCTCTGGAGCGTCCCTTTCCAAAAATACCCCTGGAAAGGTCCTGGGTCTTGCACATTGTGCATGAAGGGAAATGTTAACCGCTGTGTTGGTGCCAGCACTCAGGAGTGGAGCCTTACCCACCCTTCCTGGAGGTTTCCAGAGCCTCCTGACAGAGCCTTTGTTTCAGTATGATGGATAATGAAGGCACTGGAGGGAAAGCAATAAATGTTTTCCTCCAAAGCCACATCTGACACCCAGGGCAGGATGCCGGGTCCAGCCTGGTGTGCCAAGTGCGTGAGTGTTTCCAGCATCCTCCTCCTGAATCCCATGAGTCCAGCAGGAAATAAATCTCCATTGGAAAGGGACCCGTGGGGTGCCCAGCACGGCTTCCAGGTACTGCTGCTGCTGCATTTTCCAAATCTTTCAAACAAAATGACTGGAAGGACAAACTGCAGTCAACAAGGCTCTTCACTGATGATTTCATTTCATTTGAAGCAGAGGAAATGGAGGTGGGTGATGAGAAAAAGGCCAATGTTAACAGGGGTTCACTTACACTGTTCTCTTTAATGGAGGGCAAATTGGTAATGTGGTAAGAAGGAGGAAAGAAAACCCCTGCAAAAGTATGACCTTATTCATACAAGGGGGATATTCAGAAATAAACCAAGAATTTCTGCTGCAAATTTAAAACATCTGCTATTACACAAGGAAAGTCTCCATAATGAAAACATTTGCCAGCATCAGGCTGTAACCTGACCCGGGATTTTGCAGTGAAAATGTTTAAATCACTGCACTTAACTGTACTTTATATCAAGAGGCTGAAAATCCTTGTTTTAAATAACTTGAGGACTAGCTTTGTTTTCATTTTTAGCTCTTTTACGAAGGTTCATTCTTACTGGTCAATATGCCCTTTAAAACTTATTGATTTGCCTCTGGAGATCATCTGCCCACAGAGTTGTACTTTATTCTTTCCATAACTTACTCTTCACTTATGAAAGCAATTTCAGGGCTTCTGATTATTTTTTTTTTCCAGATTATTTACATTTTGCATTTTTAGTAATAAAAAATAGCGAATAACATCCTTCCATTCCACTGGTTTGTTGCATTACACTCCAGTCTGGTTAAATTTCACTTGGATACAGACTGAAATTCAACTGGAGTACCCAGAAATTAGATTTTTGTTATAAGGTGCGAGCTGCACTGTTGCATGAACATCCAGGACTGGTTTGTGGTGACAAACGAGGCAATTTGGAAGGAGCTGGGGGGGTTTGCTGATGGGGTCATGGTTTCTGAGATTAAACAACACAACAGCTCCATTAATCCCTGCATCCCAGAGGAATTTGGAGCTGCCCCCACTTTAGCACTGTTGGGCATGAAGAGTTAACTAGAGAATATTGATATTATATTCAAGACACAGCCATGGCTAAAGGGACCTACATAAAAGGTACTCTGGTCTTGGGTTTAAAATGGAAAGGGGGGAGGCAGTAAAATGCATCATTGAATTCGGGCTGGAATGAGAGAGAATCGTGCTGTGCCTGCATGAAAAATGGTGGTGGAGGTTTGTCAGGTGTTTTGTTCTTGCTGTAGGTGATGGAAAGGGTTTTCAAACCCGCTCACAGGATCTGTCTGTTGGGCAGGAGGTCACTGCCAGGGGGCTGGAGGAGGGGGAAACTGTGCACCCCTTTGCTCCTGGCTGCAGTTATCTCCTCCCTGCCAAAAGCCTCTGGTTGCTCACACAACTCCCTGCTCAGTTTTATCAGCTGTCCCTCAGCGTGGGATAAAAGCACTTTTTAACTCGTGGTGCCAAAAGTAAGTGTTTTTTGTGTCAAACTCAATCCAGAGGATGACATTTAATCTCCTCCACAGGGGGTGATGTTCTCAGGTGCTAAATGAGTTCCCACTTTACAGCTTTACGTGGGCCATTTCACGTGGCCACTTTACAGCTCCAGGGTGCTGTGAGTGAGAAAAAAAAATTACAGGGGTGACACATCCATGTGTTTTTGTGTGAGATATTTCAGCTGGCTGATGAATGATCTCTGCCCCACACATAACACCAACCCCTGATCTCTGCACAGGGACCTGGGGCTGAGCTCATGGGGCAGAGCACAAAACTGGACCCCTCTGTGGTGGCATCACACGAGCATCACCTTCCCTGTAACCTTCATAACACTGGCAGGGAAGCTTCAATGAGGTCTCCACATGGGGGACCTGCTGGTGGCTCTGGAGCTGCGTGGATGGAGGCTGGATTGTGGTAGACACCACGTCTTCTCAGTGGCACAGAGGCTGCTGTGCTTGTAACTTCTCCAGATGGTTTCACAGGACGGTAACTCTGGGACGTGCAGGGGTGACTTTGCATGCCTAGCTCCAAGCCAAAGGATTTTAGAATTCATAGTTAAATTTTTCTCTGTAAAAACAAAACAAATAAACAAAAGAGCCAAGAGAAATAACCCAAGTCCATCCTTGTTTCCAGCAGAACAGGGGAGAGGTCAGTGAATTGTTAAAGGCTCAACAGCAGTGGATAAGCTGGTGAGCACCTGATAAAGAAGACTTTCCTCTAAAATTGAAAGTGGAGTGTGGTTTAATAGCATGAAAAATGCAAGGCCAATAAAGGGATTTGGCTGCATGCAAGCTGTACAGCATCTGCTAAAAGTAAGTATTTAATTGGATATTTGTTTTACTGTCAGCATACTGGGCTTAAAAATACACACTTGCCCTGAGACATCTGGGTGTAGAAATGAGATGAGGCTGTGGAAACACTAAGCCAGAAGATACATGGAGGTTTTTTTTTGGATGGCACATACAGACTTTGAGGTGACAAAGAACAAGAAAACTATCTTATTATTTCACATTTACCTTATAACATCTTCATCTACAGGCATGTGGTGGCCCAGGGCACTGGAAGTGTAGAGTCTGCAAATGTGCCATGGACCAGAGAGGGCTTTAAGCATGTGGGGGTTGGGAAATTCATACGGGTTGAGCACTGTTAGAGCCCACACAGAGACTCTATTTTGTAGATACCCCAGTCTGACAGAAACCTGGAGCTAAAATCTTAGTGTGAGTTGCTCGTGAGCTCTGCTGCCGTAGCAAACCCCCTTACACTGCTGCACACGGGAAAACCACGGTTTGGGAATCTTTTGCAGAGGAGGGATCTCAGCTGACACTATGGAAATAAAATGTTAGTGATATTTCATGGGCTGAAGATTGGCTCTGAAGAAGAGTGAAGGAGAGGCTCTTGCTTACCTGGCTGTTCTTGAGCTTACAAACCTATGGCCACTGCTTGTGAGACAGAACTGAAGCAATATATGTAATATTGGGTTTAGTCAGCAGTAAATAAGTACATATGTCATCAAGAATTGGTGCAGTGGAGAAGTGAATTTGTGTAGTGATCAGCCCAGATTTAGCAAGTGAACCTAAGCACTGGAAATGCTGCCAGTGCCAAGGATTAATTTAAACCTGCATCCAGCAAAACTCAGGACATCGTAACAGAGCTGGCTGGACCTGCCATGTTTTAGGCAGTCACAGAAACATTTGCATGACCATGTAAACTACAAGAGGCACTACAAGTGTGAAGTGCTTGGGCAGGGACACCTTCCCCTAATTCACTGTGTGTTGATTTAATAGATGGAGAGGGCACATCTTTGATAGTACAAGTGCCTGACATGGCTGAGCATCCTGGCAGGTCCTGCACTGCAGAGGAGGAGGGAAACCCATTTAAGGAGGAAGAGTTCATGAAGGGATGTCTCTGCTTCTAGAAGAGCAGCAGAGTGTGATGGACTCAGGCTGGGACACTGGAGGCTGAAGTTCACATGCCCAAGGGTTGCTGGGTGATCCACCAGCAAATTAATTTCATCAGCCTTGATTTTCACTGTTTATGAGAGCAAATGGCTCTGCTGACGTGCTCATGTCCATCTGCCAATGACAGTCCCTGTTGCAGGGTGTTTTTCCTAAGTGGAAGTGCAGCGTTGGAAGACAAAAAGGTTTTTCTCTGCAGTTTGTTCCTTCCTCTGTGATATATTGAAGCGTCCAAAGAACGAATTGAGCACAGATGAATTTTATTTTTCCCTCAAGCTCATAACCAGCTCGTCACAGGGTGTGTGCAGAAAGCAGCACCTTCAGTCCCACACCTTCCGAACGCGCTTCCTCCTCTGGAAGGAGCTCAAGAAATAGATGAGACCTGGGCACAGCAGAGCCCATGATAATTTCTCCAACTCCCTTTGCCCATCTGGCTCCACTCTGCAGATCATTTAGTGTGAAGAAAGCTTTTTTTTTTTTTTTTTTTGCCTTTGATACTGAGAGCAGGGAGAAGGGTAATTGGAGCCTGGAAGGCGCAGTAGCTATCGAGCAATCTCAGCCCTCATGGTCTCTGATGTGCTGGAAAACTCAAAGGGGACTTACAGTTACAACCCATTACTTGCCCTGGATGATGATTTGTCTTGCAGCCACATGAAAGCAAAATCTCTCTTATCTGGTTCTTTTTTTTCCCCCTCCCTGTACCTGATCAGGATGTATCACATTTCAGATTAAAGGGTCTTTCTTCTCAAATGCTGCAAGGAAAACCTGTGTGTGACGTGGGATTATTCTGCCCTTTGGAATAATATCCCTGATGAGAAGGGAGTTGCTGCTGTGCTGGTGTTCTGAGAAATTGGATGCTGAAGTGGATACCTGGAGTATCTCATAATGGACCACAAAGCAAATGGTTTAATCGATCATTTTTAAACTCCTTTCGAGAGGGAATGACGGCTCATTAGCTGGGGAGTGACCCAGGATGCAGGAAATGAGGCATTAGTTTGTCGTGTTGCTGCAGATGCAACAGGAAAATGAGTTAAGTGCAGGACAACAAATTTGGTGGCTTGGGTGGCAGCTTGTTTGCAGTAAAGCCCTGGGAGCAGCCACCCAGGGAGGGTGTTACACGCAGGGATCAAATGCACCCACCCAGCACACGGCACTGTGTGGGCAGCATCCTTCTGCTGGATGGGCTTCCCTGGGGATTCAGCAGGAGCTGCTCGGGGCACAGAGGAGGAGGCTGCCCTGGGGATGGTGCCTTTGGGATGCCAGAGTGTGGGAACTGTCACAGGAGGTGAGAGCCCTTCAACATCCCCTCCTGGTTTATACAGCCCAGGGTGTGCTCTGAACAACAACTGACACTTCAAGGTGAGATCTGGGGGGCCCTGATGGATGAAATGAACTAAAATAGGGAGCTTCTGTGTTAGCCTGGGATCAGTTTTATTTTGGCTTAGGTGACTCCTCAAGAGCTGGCCCCTGAATTGCTGCTTGGGAACAGGCAGCAGCCTCTACAGAGTGTCATCTCCGAGCTGTAATAGCATTAAACCTCTGGAAATAGCCGAGGTGTTCTAAACTTGACATTTTCCCTTCTTTTCATAAAATATAATAGCACATCACAGGCGTGGGCTGCAAGAGAAACCCTCCTGGCAAGTGGCAGTGCCACTGCCGAGGAGGATCGTACTTGTGATGTCTCTTTGTCTGCTGCTCCCCTCCAACTCCTCTCTATTAACAGGTGCTTTTCAAGGGAAAAGGAGAGGCTGCACAGATCCCAAACTCCCACTGCTTCAAGGCAAATGAGACCCCTTTCTTTGTTCAGCAGCACGTTGAAAGTGCAAGTCACAGACAGAGAAGGGAGAGCAGATCTGCCTCTCACTTCTCCTCCTGGCTCATCAAGCATCCCACGCTCCTCTGCAGATGAGGCTGATTTGGGATCCACGGTGGTGTCGGGGCAGTGGGGAGGTGGTGGCCTGATGGGTTCCCTTCATGAAACAACTTTGGGTGGTGACATGGTGTCACAGAATCATAGAATGGTTTTTTTGGAAGGGACTTTAAAAATCACCCTGTTCCAACCCCCCTGCCATGGGCAGGGACACCTTCCACTAGCCCAGGTTGCTCCAAGCCCCATCCAATCTGGCCTTGAACACTTCCAGGGATGGGACACCCACAGCTTCTCTGGGCAACCTGTGACGGTCTCTGCTAGAGAGACGCTTGAATGATCTGTGGGATGTAAGGAAGGGAAAATATCCCAGGAAAAATAAGGGGGTTGGCCCAGTCTGGGGTTTATGTGCTATCACGGCTTCAGCCGTGGGCCTGGAGACCTTGGGTGTCACTGAGGCCTTGGGTGCTGGCTCTGGGCTGTTTGTGTTTCAGGGCACAGCAAACACCCTGCACACAGCTCAGGGAATGCTGCTGAGGAGCTGGGAGCAGCTTGTCTCCATCAGCTGTGCTCTGTTGCTCTCCTGGAGAAGCTCTCGTTTGGGAGGGGGACGTTGCAGCAGGATGTCACCAAATGCTGTCACGGCCACAGAGCCCGTTCACACTGTCCTTGCAGCCCATCTGTCCACTTGTGGCAGCTCTTGGTGAGGCTGGAGCCTGAATCATTATTTTAATGGTCTATTTAAAAGCACAGAGACCTTAAAAAAAATAATGACTGCAAAGAGCAATAATTTGCTGGGTGCGGACAAAAAGAGGCACATAAGTGCCCATAGAGGACATGATGTCCACTATAGGATCTATATATATAGGATCTTTTGAGCCTATAGATCAAATGCTACTGTGACCTGCTCTGCTCTGACAGCTCAACATTTCCGTGAAAGCATGCATATTATTTTTCTTTAATTGATGTGGTTGTGCCTGCTCTGAAGGCAACAGGATTATTTTGCTGCTCTGAAAAACCTACCAAGTGTAAGGAGAGTCCCCACTAAGTCTGAGCAGCAGCACAGGCTTTCCCTGAAGAGAGTAAGTAGCAAAGTGTCATGACTTTATTTACCTGTTTTTCTGGAACACCTTTGCACAGAAGAGGATCCACACAGCTTTCCATAACTCTCAGGGAATTTTTGGGCAGCCTCTAGAGGATACATGAGAGAAATATTGAGGGTTGACCTACAAAAGGACTTTCTGGCTTATGTGCATGAGCAGCCCCTGGTCCCAGAGAACTGAGTCAACATGTGTGTTTTCCAAATGCATGGGGCATGAAGACTGGAAATATTTGGTTTGTCTCCCTAGAAGAGCAACTGGTGCAAGCTTTCCCCTGAATAAGGCTTTGGAATACTGATGGATAGTGTGCTGTGGCAGTTTTCTTTCTTTATGTTTTTCTGGGTGATTACAGAGCAGACCCAGAGAGGAAACTGCGGGGAGGGTGTGTGCCTTTGATCCCTATTTCCAAAGGAAACACAGTGCTGGAATCAAAACAACTCCAGCAAACACTTTCAGTGCATCTCCTCAGATCCTCATCATGCAGTTCCCACAGGTTACCCTCCTTGCTGGGAGATTAACAGCTCCTCCCTGGAACTGCACTGGGTGGAGACTGTCAGGAGTTTAAAACACTCCTACTGTGGGAATTTTCACTATCCTTGATTTGTGAATGGAGATGGATATGAAAAGAAGTCCAAACCTTCTTTCCCAGACCATGGCTGCCTCTCAGGGCTGTCTACGTGGCAGGGGCTCATCAGACCCTTGCCAGCCCCTGGGCACAGTGAGGAGGAGCTGGGAATTTGAGGAGCTGGGAAGCTGCCAGGGAAGTGGCAGTGTTGGCCTCAGCATAATTCTCCTCCCAGGTGCATGCTCTTGCCTTCTGCAGTTTTTCAGTCTCTGGGTCATAACAAGTCTCCTCACCCTTGTAAGAATTCCTGGCAACTGCACTTTCTCCATGTTTCTTTGGGGCAAGGGAACCAGCATGGGCCAGGGCTGCACATCCCTGGAGAGCTCTGGAAGTACGAGGTGATCTTAGGAAGGAGAACCACTCAGTATCTTTTGGAACCACAGCTTGAGAATTCCACTTAAAGACACTTCAGGCTCCCTGGGATAATGGGATCTTGAACAGAAAGAAGAAGGGATTACATTTTCCAGGGTAGCTTATGGAAAAATTCAGTCTAGCCAGGGCTGTGAGTGTCTGGGCTGGCAGCACCAGAGCACTCAGGTACCACAACTCTCCTCAGTGCTGAGCTTCATCCAGGATGAGGAAAGTGAATTGATCCATACCTGTGAGGGCAGTTAAAGTAGTTAAAGAGTATTTTGAGGTCACCTCGAGGTGGCTCTCATGGTTGGAGTTCAAGAGTCTCCTTAGAGGGCCGAGACAGGGCGAGTTTTTTCTGTCCCTGTGTTGGAGAAGGGATGTGTGGAGAATGACAAGTTACTGAGGGAATGTGTTGTAATTCCAAATCACCACTGCAGAGCCTAAACTTGATTATCATAGTAGGACATAGCAGGCAGCAATTTTTTTACACAGCATTAATTTCTGCAAGCTGCAATCATATCATGGAAATTTTATTATTTTTTTTTTTAGAATGATTGGAGATGCATCTTCTTTTCTGTTGGGATTTGACCATAAAAACTCCATCAAGTTTGTGGCATTGCTCATCATTACTTTAGATTAAGTAAAAGCAGAGATGGCTGCAGCACTACCAACACATTTCCATTAAGCAGCCCTAGGTATCCAGTCAATTCATAACTGGAAGTAATGTCATAATCCACATTTTATAGATGAAAAAAGTGAGTCGCATTTTGGTGAAAACCTTGTCAAAGATCATTTGGCAGAGGTGGAAATAGTCTGAGGGGTTTGCTACAACACTGCAACATTTAATATGTGTGCAAAGACCAAGAATATCCAAATGTGAAATGAAATAACTAGTGTGAAGAAGTATTTCTAACTGAAATCCAAGGAGCCATAGCAGTGAAAGTCAACCAAAGATCATCTTTATTCATACAGTAACTGGAACAGACATAAAATTACAAACAGGTTCTTAGAAATGCTGTCCATGGGTGGTTGCACGCTGTGATGATTGATGGCTTGAATTCTTAATACTCCCTCTGGGTTTACTATAAGCTGCTCACACTTGTTATAGATCTACTATATTTAATTTGGTTACCAAGTTAATTGTATTTTCCCTAAGAGCTCCAGCAGCCTGCTGTGTATTTCTGTGTCTTTGCCAATGAACTGCCCCACTTATTGGCTAATAACTGACTGTAAGAATTTCCTTTATAAATGCAGTCCCCTTAAATGTTCCTGATAACGTGGTCTGCATAAGGATTCTTCTGACTTCTCTTTCAGTTTGCCTTGCTTTGAGCACAGCAATATTTTGAGCTACTTAAAGGTTTAGTGCCCCTTTGTCATATTTACTATCAGTATCTGACCTGCAAATAGAAAAATGACTAGTTTGTAAAAGCCACTGTAATTGCTCCCAAATCTCCCTCAGTGCAAGAGAGTCTTGAAACAAAGGCTTGGAAAGACTGGCTTTGTCAAACTGTGCGGTGTAGCTGGGGAATAATAGGGAAATAGCCAGGGAAGCAAGGGAAAAATAGCCTTTCAGTACCTAAAGGGGCTCCAAGAGAGCTGGAGAGGGACTTTGGACAAAGGCCTGGAGTGACAGGACAAGGGGGAATGGCTTCAAGCCGAAAAATGGCAGGTTTAGATTAGATGTTAGGAAGAAATTCTTGACTGAACACTTTAACTCTGCACAGAGAGTTTCTGTGGTGGATTTCGTTTGGCAGAGTCACTGTTGGAGAAGCAAGAAGAGCAATGAACTGGTGCTGCCTTCCTCTATATGGGATTACTCTTCCCTTAAAAGAAGTAGTTGTCATTTTTATGTCTATTCAGAAACAATTTCTAGATAAAATCTATTAGTTCAGATCACAAACACACCAAAATTTGGGTCCTGTAAACAGTTACTGATTTGTACAGAAGATCTCCAGGAGAAAAGACTGGCCAAGACTCACATATGCACTATAAATGCATCTTTTGTTTTACAGCTGAGGAAGCCTGAGGCAAGAAGAGTTGAAATTTGGCCTGAAGTCACACTGACAGCCAAAGATTTCCCCTGAGTCACAACTCATGGAAATTATCGTGTTGCTTTCAGAGATTTTTGATTGGTAACTTTTTTGTTTAATCTTCCTTAGAACACCTGTTAAGACATGAGGCTAAAAGGCATCTATTAAGGGTGTCATCAAGGATCCTTCTCCTCAGGGTGGTAAAAATGCAGAGAAAATAGTAAAAAAAGGATCTTTAGATACTAATGAGATGGTAAAAATGCAAGATGACATGCAAGGGAATATAGAGTTACAAAATGTTAATTAAAAACTCTAAATTAACTGCTACCATCCAGAAGAGATCTTCCAGCTGTGGCAATATTTCCAGACCCAGAGGTGTTCAAAAAGGAAAACATCATGGGAGGGTTATTGGTAAGACTAAATAAGAAATCAGAAACTATCACTTGGCATTTTCTGCAGCCCCACAGGGTGTTTGCAGTCACATTGTGTGCAGGGCTGCTCTCCCAGCCCAAAAAGGACATCTCAGGAAAGAGCTGGAGGAAGACACAGTGAAGGACATCAGAGATGGCCAAAGATATACAACTTCTGTTTAAGGAAAAGGGAAATAAATAAGACCCTTCAGCCTGGAGCAGAGATTAAAAGGGAGAGAACATGATGGACCCGTGAAAACAGCAGTAGCCTGGAGAAGATTTAAGGGAACAGTTCAACCCTTTTCTCATAATGAGGAGATCAAGGGGCACTATCAAGTGGTCAAGTGGGAGGTTTTAAAGCAACAAAATAAATTTCCTTTCACAATAGGCATTTTAATGTGAGGAACCTGTTGTTGTAAAACATTGCTTATAGAAATGCCTACAGACCTTGAAAGAATTCAGGGAAGAAAAGTCCTTTTAGATGCAGCTTAGCAATCACATGGAAAAATATCCTGCCACTTGTCTGAGGCACTGGCACCAGGATGGGATGAAGCATCCTCTGGAACTGGTTATCTTTCTCCCTTGATTGCAGCAGGAATGCAAAGGTCTGGTTTAGGCTAAAGGAACAGCTAAAGGAAAGTGTGATAATTCTTCTACCCTCTCTGACAAGTTCTCCTTGGAACTGACTTGCACAAGGTTTGTAGGAAGAGAAATTCTTTCAGGTATGAGGTGGTGAGCCCAGTTTGTGACCAAGTCAGCAAAAAGCTGGATTCTCTGGCTCAGTGTTGGAAAAGCACAGGAACAGCAGTCTGTGTCCTGGAAAGATAAGCAGCATATCCAGAAGGGAGTGGAGGAAGGTGGAGTAGTTCTGTGTATTACAGATTCTGCCAGGTTTGTTTCGATGTTTTTGTAATCTCTTAAGTAGCAGTTTGAGGCTACTTTCTCCAGTGGCTGCTTGTATTTATGTTTGTGTTTTTTTTTTTAAACACAGATATGATTGTGTCTTTGTACCATATCATTTTGCCTCTGGTTTTTCTCCTGTATCCCACGGAGTGACGCTGTCACAGAATCATTGGTCTCTCAGGTGAGCATCAGGCTGCAATTCTGTAAAGAGATTGAGATTTGTCTCAGAAAATAAAGCCTTTGTTAGTGTTTCATTGCCAAGCATCCCATGGCAAGGCAACCAAAGCAGGAGGAGGAATGGCAAACAAGTTTCTTATCCCGCGTTTTCCCCTGTGGTCAGTGATTATCAGTGATTTATTTTGTGAGGTCCCCACAAACACACACTAGGCCTGATTTTTGGGTGTCTTGGGCTCTCCAAGCTACCACTGGAGCCATTGAGAGCTGTGCCTTGAACACATAAAGTGCTAAAACACAATTAAACATCTGGGAAATTGGCACCTTTGTCCCTGCACCTACTTCCCTGTGTGTGAAACGAGGGCAGCAAGGACTCCTGGTGCTAATGGTGTGTTGTGAAGGCAAAGACTAAAAAGTGACTCTTGCACTTGGTTTGCAAAACTCCCAGTTTCTCCTGTGATGAGCGTCCCAGAAAAGTCCCAGAGGGAATTATTCGTGTTCTATTCAGTGCAGAGGTTTGGTGCTGTGCGGAAAACAGGGGCTCAGCTCTCACACAGGGCGTGGAAAAATAGTGACTCGCTGTCTTGTTCCCCACTGTCAGCACCTCCAGGAGGTAAGAGGGAAAAATATGCAGTCATTTCATGGAATATGGGCTTATGTTCAGCAGGATAAGTAAAAGATAGCTCTGAGGCTGTGCTACTTAATAAGTCTTAGAGATGTGAGAGGGGATGTGTGTGGTGGGAAGGATGAGGGATGGTCTGTCTCTAAGTCAAAGGAAAAGAAGAGGATGGGGAGGAAGAACCATCATTTCAACTAGGCATAAATAACTTCAACATAACATAACTTTAACATAAATAGCAGCTTTCAGAAGCTGAGCAGTTGCACAGGGCAGATGTTCTTGCCAGAGCCATTTCATAACAGCAGTTTGGGTTCCAGGCATGATTTCACAGGTGGTAAAAGTCCACCCAGCACAGTCCTGCTGACACAGACAACCTGAAGCCTGGTGCTTCTGAACCTCTTAGTGCTTGGCTTTGTAACCTTGACCTTAATGGTCCCTATTTTCCGTATAATAAATTGGGAGTAGCAACAGAAGTTTCGGATACACACAACATCTCCTTGAAATGGAAACTTTTGATTTATACCACAATTGAATAGCTGGCAGGGAGGTAATTTATTACAAACAAAGGAAAATGGCTGGAAGGCCAGTTATTCTTCACATCAAATGGTAGAAAATGGTTATTACTGCTCTAAATTTCAATAGTATGATAGTCACAGCCCCGGGATTAGTAAATTCATTTCTTTTAGAGATTATGCTGAAAGATGTGTCACTTCCATGTTACACTTGAAACAGAAACACAGCTCTGTCCTGGTTTTGACAGGAGAAGGTTTCTTGACATGTAGTGTGACCTCTGCAAAATATCATTAGGTTATCGTACAAAAAAAATATAAAACAAAATAAGAAAACCTACAGAGCCAGTGCTCTTTTCAGGTAGATCTCAGTGCCACCCCAAGTACCGTTTTTGTCCTTGAAAAGTGATGCTGCCAGCAGTGTTGGGTAAGAACAGAGCATTTTTTCTTTCTAAGTAAAGGAAAACTCTGGGGTTTTTTTTTGGTTGGTTGGTTGGTTTTTTTTGTTTGGTTTTTTGGGTTTTTTTTTGTAGAGACAAATATTCACGTATGGCAAAAGGGAGTAGCAGAAAATTAATCACCTCCAGCCACTGAAAACGTTATTCATGGTAAGTTACAGTACTCTGGAAATCAGCAAACAGTGCTATGATTTAAAAATAATATATTAAGCTAAAAAACATTAACAGCTGAGTCTGTTCCTGATGAGAGATTTAATAATTTATGTGATGAATAGCAAACAGTTTTGATGTTATCTGGGTCAGTATTTCAATATGACAGCTTGTTCTGGCTGCTGAATATGTTGGTCTGTGCTGGTATTTGACAAGCCCTGTTTGTTAGATACACAAAGCAAACTCTGATCATGCAAACACCAAAGACCCTATATAAACTAGAATATCAGGCTGGAAGGGTTGCCCAGGCCTGTTAGAAGTTTCAAAACTCTTTAAACACAATGCCAGTGAGAAAGGGAAAATGAGATGTGTTCACTGGGATCCTCCCTCTAAGGAAGGAAGTACAGAAAAGAAACAAGCAGCAAGGCAGGAGATCTTGAAGGAAGACGTGTGATGATACACGTGAATTTTGAAATGCTCATGGAAGCAGGAAAAATTACCGGCAGAAAATTTTGGGTAGCAGCAGGCCCCTCTGTGGGCACAGAAATAAACCTCTGAATATCAGGGCTCAAGCAGAAGGTTCAGAGACAGCCATAAAACATGCTGTGCCACCTGGGAACGACCTGGGTTTCGCTAGAAAACTGTTTGCAGAAGAGATCTGCTCTCCCTCCGAAGCCTTCTCCTCGGACGCAGCGATCGGTCTCCAAAGAGTGGAGATCACCAGGTCAGGTGGTGGAAAACGGAGCCCTTGAACAGCTCCGGCTTTGGCGCAAGGCAATGGCTGAAACATCGCACCAGCAGAGGGAGCGGGACACCAGATTTCTCTTCCTGCGTTATGTGTCTAATCCGGAGAGAAACCAGACGCTAAAGGCCAGACTTCACGCCACTGATCCTTTAGAGAAAGCGTTAGTTGATCCAAGTTTTCTCCCGTGGCTGGGAAGTAGCTGCGAAGGCAGAAGAATACAGTTTCCAAGTATGCATTGCAGCAAATATTATGGAGAAAGCCCACGATGGGTCTTTTTTTTAGCATATTGGTCCTTCCAGTTTTGTTTTTAATGTCCTGTCATGAGACATCTCAGATTTGAGGCATATGACAGATCAAGGAGTGAATACTCTGGGCAGTGGGGCTGCAATGTGAGACCTGGATGAGGAGGGTCAGTCAAGTTTATGGTGTTCTTTGGGGGGAAAGCAGCTGGACTCCTTTGGCAGGGTCTTTGGGAGTGATGCAGAGCTGCTGCAGGGGCTACATTTGGAGTATCAGCAGCAGCAGGTCACAAGTCCTACACGTCCACTTGTGTGGCAGAAGACAGCTCACAGTGCTGGGCTGTGAATGTAGCAGGTATGAGCCCAAAGGAGAGGGGGTGCAGAGCTCCAGCCACATCTGCCACGTGGTAAGAACATGACAAACCTGACTGGAGGAAATCCATGGAATCTGAATTCATGAGGTCCTTCTGGAGAGGGGTCAGGGGTGTGAAAGCTGCCTGGCAATATGACAAAGTCAGTGTGCTGAGGCTGGGCAGTGAAGGCTGATCACAATCTGCTGCACTCAGCCCAGCACGGAAAACAGATGGAAAACACAGGAGAAAAATCAACCTCACCTTCACAGGCCGTTCACGCCATAAAAACCTCATTCTCAAAAGCAAGAAGGCTCAGCTTTGCAGTTGTGCTTCTCTAAAAGATTGATGTGGCCTCCTGAGGCCAGCTGGGAAAGCAGAGCACAGCTAAAGGGACAATCCCCAGCCTGAGAGGCCTCACTTACTCCACGTATTTACCTTTCTGACTGGTCAGCTTGTTTTCAAGGAAGATATGCACACACACACACAGATTTACAGAGCTAATCTGAGTGCTTGCTGCTGTTCTGTTGAGCTGTGCTGCCCTATCCCCTCCCAAGTACAATTTGGATAATTCAGAGCAGACAGTCAGCAAATCCATCAGCCTTGGGACACTGCAACATCCTGCTCTTCGGCCTCCTGGAAGTATACATGACTCAGGATGAAACATCTCAGTCTCTAGAAGCATCAGGATGATGTTTTTTCCTGAATCGAGTCACAGAGTTATTTGGTGGTGACACTGAGGGTTTGGTTTGCACAAAACTTCAGAGCAGTTTGGGATGTGCCCTGGTTCAGCCTCAGACATCAGAAGGAGCTGAACCTCCATCCTTCCGTAGAATATTGATCTGGAGGACCTGTGAGGGTCAGGGGACAGCACTAATTTTATTGCTCTTTTTAATGTCCATGGTTTTGGGAGCGAATCTGGAGATGTGACCACTTTCTCCAACAGCACAAGACATGCCAAAGGGAAGGAGGCAGAGGAGAACTTTCATCTTGGCTTAACTGGCCAGAGTGTGGAGAAGCCTAAAGGAATTGATCTGATGTAGGCAGGGAGAAGTGTGGGAAGGAAAAGCTGAGCACAGACTGGACAGCTGCTGCTCAGGTAGCACCTTATGTATCCCTGGGAGTTTTAAGGGACTACAGAACTGATCTGAAGTCACCAAAATCTTTACAGTGAGGTGAGATGGTCAGGCCTCAGTCCATCATCTTTTTCCTGTGTACACAGAGAGCAAATCACTGCCACCAGGAGGTGGTAGAGATTTTTGAGTTTTTCATGCCACCTTCCATGAACTCTTTTCTCCTCAGAACACCACCTGGGAAACTTCAGAGTTGCAGATGTATCAAAAGAGCCAGGACTTGATCATCTGCAAGAAAACTGCTTAGTAAAACTGTCCAGTACTGCAGCTTTCTTCTGTGTGTTACGTTGTGGGTCCTGCTGATGTCAAAAGCAATTGAAAAACTGTCATAGATGATTGCAGAGATTTCTGACACCACATCATGAGCTCAGTGCTGTCCTGATCACCAGCCATCCAGACACTTCCATGTCAGTGCATCAGCCAGTTCACTTTGGATTGACACAGGCCTCCAGATCCAGGGGCGGGGATAAATACACAAAATCTTACCAGGCACTCGTAAACCAGGGTGGGTCTCATCACAGCTGAGTCCTGAGCCAGTGTGGAACTCCAGTCCCTCCATGCTTTCTAAGTGCTGAAGACTGTTCAGGGATAAAATCATGGTTTGAATGGGAAGGTCAGGTAAGTTGTTCCTTGGAAATGCCATCATGGATTTATTCCAAAAAGTACCTTGTTTCCTCTACAAAGAATAATTTCACCTCCCTATTGCTACCTTTACAGTCAAACTGAAATCTGAAAGTCCAGCTGGACTTTGTCCATCTGAATTCTCACTACTCCCAAGAAAGATCTGCTGGTACTCATGGTCAGAGCTCTACTGAAAGGAGCAGAAGAACCTGGCTGTGGAGGTTCATCATTCTCAGACCTTGCTGAATAAGTGGGAGTTGAAAAAGGGGAACAATGGATATAAACCTGTGTATCAGCTAAATCTGGTGGTCAAAGAAGGAAGACAAAAAACTTTGTAAAAACAGGTCTCAGTCCATCTTAAGTTGATGCAGAACACAGTAACCATGTGCTATTTGCATTTATATGGAGTTCTGTAAGTGTTAGTCTTATTTTTGTCATTGAGACTGAGCAGAAGTGTCTTGGATGATCCTTAGGGAGTAAATACCTGCAACAACCAGCTGCAATTTGGACTGAGTCTCTTCTCTGTTTCCCCTCTCTTTGAAACAGGCATCAATACATTGACAGTGCTACTGCTAAACAAATGTTTCCAGGAAATGTTTGAGTGTGGGCTCAGAGGAATAACTACCTCCCCTTGCTGTTTGTAAACAGAAATGATGAGTGCCCTGAAAGCTCCTTTCTTGCTACCTTTAGTTAGAATAAATGTACCAAGCTGGGGGTTTGTGAATTTATACACTGTGGGGGCAATTGCTAAATGCCCCTCTGACTCCTGGTGTCATGAGCATGGATGTATTCACACAAATTGCTTTGGAGCATGGGTCCTGCTCTGGCACCTTTCTCTTCCATCCTTAATACCATCTTTTTGTCTTAGTTTTGGAAAGAATTGATTTGTTTCTTGTTCTGCCTCCCATCAATTAAATCAACTGGCATCGAAAAAGCTGCCTCGCTCCTTGCCAAATCAAAACCTTTTATTATCTGGTGATGCTCTGCAATATTTTGGAACTGGACTTCAAATTTTGTTCCAAGCTGGAATCTCCCCAGTTTTCAAACAGAGGGGGAGAAAAGCTCTTAAAGCCAAGCTGCCAGATCCAGGCATCTTCACACTAAACGGTTTCGTATTGTCGATGGGTCCTTTTGACCTTGATGTCAACAGAGAGACCAGTCCATCCTTCATCCCTGGTGTGTGTGAGGCAGAGTGAGAAAGAACTGGCTTTGCTCCAGTGGCTTTCATGGGCACCACTTAAGAGGACAATTAGAGGAACTTCAAATGCTACCGATTTTCTGTGGGTTCAGCTTCTTCATGTTTATGCTGGTTTTACACCAGCACGACTTGTCTGAAAGGAGAACTGGGCCCATAACACACGAAATAATGTTCTCCAAATGACAGAAGTCCTCTTTGCCGTGACTTTTTAGAGATTCTTGCTGAGTTATAGTTCAAGCCAAAGCGACACATTCTTGTTTAAAAAAAATCAGTGTATTGGAAGAATGAAAACTGTTAATTTGGAAGGATCGACTTGTAATTAATTTTTCACTTTAAAGACTCACTTGGCACTAAACAATCCTTACTGTGTGAGCTCTTTTTTCATTTTTTCACATGTTCACAGGCTCACAGATAAGGTTCACTCAGGAATTAACAGGCACTGATAGACCAAAGCTGCCTGGGGTTTTTTTTATAGCTCTCAATAACAAGTTAGGCCTGAACCTCCTCAAAGAGCTGACATGACAGGATTGGCAGCAGCCTCTACTCATGGACAGAAATCTCCCCTTTTTCTCACCTCAGGTGGGTTGGGGAGGTATGTGGAGGAGGGTGTAGTAGTGAAGGAGAAGGAGAAGGACCTGGCATGGGAAAGAAGAGAGCTGGGTTGTATTCCTCAAAGCCTGTAGTTGACCTGCTTTAGGATCAACCACTTTAAGCATTTTTGCTATCACTCTTGTCTTGTGTCTTTCCCTAAATCCCAACCTCAAAAGGCTCCAGGATGACCTTTCTGAGGCCTTCTAATACCTAAAGGGGAGCTGGAGAGGGACTTTGGACAAGGGCATGGAGGGATAGGACAAGGGGGAATGGCTTCAAAGTGCCAGAGGGCAGGGTTAGATGGGATATTAGGACGAAATTCTTGGCTATGAGGGTGGTGAGGCCCTGGCACAGGTTGCTCAGAGAAGCTGTGGCTGCCCCATCCCTGGAGGTGTTCAAGGGGCCTGGATGGGGTTGGATGGGGCTTGGAGCAACCTGGGATAGTGGAAGGTGTCCCTGCCCATGGCAGGGGGTAGAACAAGATGATCTTTAAGGTCCCTTCCAGCCCAAACCATTCCATGATTCTATGATTCCATGACCCTTTGGGCTGTTTGTCCAGCATGGGGAGCCCTGAGCAATCACTGTTGGGTCTTTTAGGGTATCCTGCAACACAAATAAGGGACTGCAACAGAGGAAATGATGCCTCTTGCCTCCTTGGAGAAACAACGAGAGCTGATGTGGTCAGCAAACAAGCAGGTAAGGAAAGGTCTGGAAAGGTTTGCTTCTTCAGGCTCTGCTCACGTGAGGATACTTGTGGTTTCCTGACAGCCCCATCCAGTGGGATCTGAAAGGCAGCTGTAAAGTACACCCAGACTCTTGTTCCTTTCTATTTGAGGCTGTCTGGGAAAGCTGTGAGCAGCAAAAAAGACACTGGGACTGTCTGCAGAATCAGCAAGATGATCAGGAGACATTTACATTGTTCTCTCACTTGAGAAGTTATTTTTGCAAACATATGGCCTGGAGTTAAAACACTGTGGCCAAAGTCCGTGGCCATTAATAGTGTAAGGCTCTTTCTTTTCCTAGAGAAAGACAGGCATTTGTAGATTCTGGGGGAAACTCACCCTGTACGAGAAGCTCCAGGTTAAATTGATGCTTTCAGAGCTCTTTTCTGGATCAACCCCTTAGTTTTATTTTTCACAGAATGGTAAATAGACAAATCTCACTGCAAAATCACTTCATCATATTTATGCAAATAGTGCCTTCGATGGACCTGTTAACTTGAAGAGAGGAAACAACTCTCCATGTGCCCCTCATCATATCTCTTTTTCTCGGTAATAAATGGTAGTTCATACATCTTGCTCAGTGAGGTTTCCTCTGCACTCCTTTAACTTGTAAAAAAACCCAATTGCAGGAAAAGCAATTTGCCTGAGTTTTCTGAAAAGAAAAATGGTCAGCATAGCAGGAATTCAGAAACGATACGAAGCTGCAATTCATTACAAGCTTTCAACGAGGCAGAGGGTACCAGTGTGCATCTATTGCACAGAGTGATGTTGGAAGGGAACCACGGGCAGGAGCAATTTCAAGAATGGCTTTGCTTACATTATCATCTAGTGGTGTTTAAACATGCACAGCATGTCCTTGAAAGCCTAGGGATAAGAGGAAGAGAGGAGATGAAAAATTAAGCCAGAACTAAGGTGTTTGGAAAGCTTGAAGCTTAGAGTTGTTTCTGGGTACATCAGTTTAACCTTCAAATGAACCAGGCATTTCTTTCCTTCTCTTCAAAGTAACACTTTTAAGTCCCGAAATTTGACTTTGAAGCTGAGATCAATGCTGGTAATGTTCTCATAACACCAACTCCCACTGGAGGTGAAATTGGGAAGGGGGGGACTTGTAGTTTGTTCAGAGATTCCACACAACACACCAGGCAAGTGATTTTTGCATCAACTGTGCTTCCCTAAGTAGGACAGGGAATTTTAAGCTTGCAGAAGCGCTTAGAGCCTCACCAGCTCCTACTGACCCAGCACCTCTCAAAGCCAAATAATACATGGTCTGGCTCTCAGCTGCTTCTGTCCCACGGTCTGTGAAATCCTCCAGGGGCGTGGGCTGCTTATGACACCCCACAGATTAGAAGCAAAAGAAAATATCTGGTGTCAGTTGGCAAAAATTCGCCACGGGGGACTCTGTGTTTCTGTTGAGCAAATACAAACAGATCTATATGTTGCAAAACATCAGAAGTCCCTGATCTTATTTCGTAGCTAGACTAAAAGGGTACCTTGAATTCCCAAGTTATTTTGGTGGCTGGTGGTTGATATATCACTGATTTGTAACTGCCCTCAAGTATTTCCCAGCAGCAGGGCAAGAGACAAGAAACTAAGATCAGAAGGGTATTTAATATTGTAAGTGAATTTATTATATCTGCACCCATCCACCAGAAAACCTTGATCTTCAAAGCACTGTGCAAACACTGACCAGCTAATGACTCCCTGAGCAAAGCCACAGCGACGGCTATTTTTAATACATCTATTATTTGTTTGTGCTCATGAAAGGAGGTTTTGTGCCATCAGCTTATTTAGCCAAGCACAGAAGGGAGAAAAGTGAATGTGAACAGGGGAGGAAGGAAGGGTTATGGAATGTCTTGACTGGGTTCCCCATGCACCAGTTAATGGGAATGACTGGATGAAATAGGAATAGGTGAAGATAAGTGTGACAGAGCCACAAAACAGTGAAAAAAATTAATTTATTACTAGACAGAAATATGTCTTGAAGGAAAAAGGCTGGTTGCTAATGGTCTTTTTAGTCTAGCACAGAGAAGCCTAATGAGGACCAGTGGCAGGAAAAGTCAAGTAATTCAAAGCCCAATTGTTATCAGAGACAGCATTAGCCTCTGGAATGAGTTACAAAGCCAAATGGGGAATTTCTCACCTTTCTTTTTTCAAATGCAGGCAATGATGTAGTGGACATCCTACAGAGAGATGTTAGAGAAGGTGTACAACCTGCCTGGGTGGCTGAGAGAAGATATGCTTTCTCCTGCTCTGAACTTTCCCACAGTGTGCCTCCAAGTGACATAAAGAGAGAGAGACATGGGCTCCTCTGGAGGGGCATGATGAACATGTCAGATCAGAGGGATGGAGCCCCTCTGCTCTGGAGACAGGCTGAGACAACTCCTTCCACTGCCTAAAGGGGGCTACAAAAGAGGTGGAGAGGGACTTTGGACAAGGGCCTGGAGTGACAGGACAAGGGGACATGGCTTCAAAGTGCCAGAGGGCAGGGTTAGACTGGATATTGGGAAGAAATTCTGTACTGTGGAGGTGGTAAGGCCCTGGTACAGATTGTCCAAAGAAGCTGCCCCATCCCTGGAAGTGTCCAAGGCCAGGTTGGATGGGGCTTTGAGTAACCTGGTCTAGTGGAAAGTGTCGCTGCCCACAGCAAGGAGTTGGAATGAGATGGTCTTTAAGGTCCCTTCCAACCCAAACCATTTTATGACTCTATGACATAGACACAGTCATATTTCACAGAGTGGTGAAACCTTCCCTCCCCGAGTCCTCTGAGGCGAAATTTGTCCTCTCTCCTTCCTCTGAAACACGTGCAGCCCCTGGGAGGGGGTCAGATCTGAGGAACTGCAGCTCTGTGATTCCAGACACCCTCCCCTCCTGCACCAAACCCCATTTCCCAGCGCCTGTGGAAGCGCTGCCCATTCCGGAGCAGCCCCCCTCACCTCCCCATCCCCCTGCGTCCCGCGGAGGGTCCGGGGGGGACAGGGTGACACCGGCATCCCTTCACACGGACACACAGACGCCCCAGCGCGCCGGGGGCAGGATCTGACCCTCACCCTCCCGCTTCCCACCCCACCTGCGGCCCGGAGGAGCCACTCGCTGCCTTTCCCATCCATAGAGGGCGGGAGCCGCGCTGCGGAGCCCGTCCTGCACCAGGCGGCGGAGGCAGAGCGAGCGCCCCGCCGGCACCGCGAGCTGCGGCGGCCGTGCCCGCGCCGCCTTCCTCCTCCTCCTCCTCCTCCTCCTCCTTCGCTTCCCATTCCTCCTCCTCCCGCTCCCGCTGCCCTCCCGGCTCCGCTCGCCGTCCCGCCCGGCCGCCCCTCGCGCGGCTCCTTCCCCCTATGGATGGGAAGGCAGCGCCCAACGGCGTGGCCACCATCGAGGACCGGATCCTGCGCATCACCGGCTACTATGGATATTACCCGGGATACTCCAGCCAGAAAAGTAAGGCGCCCTCCCGCCTCTCCCGGCCCCTCACGGGGGGTGTGTGTATGTGTGCAGGGAAGCGTCGGCAGAGCCCGTGGCCCCCCAGAATGCCCCCCGCATCCCTCGGGGTGCGTGTGGGGTCCCCGCTGTCCCCCGTGGCTCTGCGGATGGAGAGTGGGGCGGCGGCGGCGTTTGGCCGCGGAACTTCGCGGCTCGGGAGGGCAGCGGGGGCCTCTCGCTGTCGTTTTGGGGTTTATTTTTAATTTCCGTCCCCCCCTCGTCCCCCACCCCCTCGGTGGGGGGGGGGGTTCGCTCTCCGGGTGCCCCGCGCCCACCGCACCGGGAAAGTTTCTGTCCCGGTGGGTCCCCTCCGGGCGGGCGCTTCGGCGCGAAGCTCCTGAATTATTCATCTTCCTCCCCAAACTAATGAGATTTTTCCAGAAAAGTGGGGAGTTACTGATGGGGGCTTCCCTTCGTCCCGTTTTAATACGAAACTCCTGTGATTTAGGAGTTCGGTGTTGGTTTGGGGTATTCTTGTGTGTGTGTGTGTGTGTGTGTGTGTGTGTGTGTATTTATCTACTTCCCTTAAACGAAGAAGCAGAAATTAAAGCAGTTGGTCCTTGCAGAAATTCCCTATCTTTTGCTTTTGAAGTTTTTAATTGCTAGCAGCGGGTTTCTAGCAGCTGGAAGGACCTCAGTGGGTTTCTCTGGAATTCTGGCAGTCCCAGCGCTCTGTTCGACGGAGAAAGTTTGACTGATGAAAGAAATTATCAATATTTACCACCCAGGAAACATATGCGATAGGGGTTTATTGTGTTAATAGTTGCTTTGCAGTTGGCAAAAGCTACAACATACCACAGCTTAAAAAACAAAAGGGGAATTGAGGCAAAGTGGCGGGGTGGGGGGGGGAAAGGAAAGGCAAGAAGCCCACCTTGGTGAGGCGAGCACTAAGGAACAGACTTTCTTCTGAATATTTAAACTCCTCGGAATCAGGGGGGGTGAACTGATTTCCAGAACAGGCAGTGCAGTGCTCTCCAGCTCCAATGCAACAATAAACCAAAGCACAGTTAAGAAACTGCTGAATGTGAGACAAACACATCTGGAGGATTTTTCTGATGGAGGAAAGCCATGCACTGAAAACACTTGAAATAAGAAATAATGATTCCTTTGTGTGATGTTCATCACTGTTGGATCTGAAAAATCCAACAGTCAAGCCCTGTGGTTTTATCCAGCTGTTATCTGTGGTATGTTCACAGCATGGCAGGTGTTATGGGCATTTATTTGGTGAGGTCACTTGGTTTTTCTGTAGTCAGAAGAGTTGAGAAGAAGCTCAGAACAATCTGGAGGAATGGCTGTATGTCAGTCCAGGGACTATTTAAGTCTGACCCAGGTGAAACCAGTGTCCCAAATTCTGCAGCAATTCCAGACGATGTCTACAGTGTGATTTACCAGAGAAGGGTGAGGATTCTGGCTTAATACTTTGTCCCAAGTTTGCTTTGGTGTCAGATTGCAATTTTTCAGTCTGCAGCAACACTCCCACTCTCCATCAATCTGTAGACCTGAATCCAGTATTGGCAATGCAAGTGCTCTGTGTGGTGCAGTGGCAATGCCAGGAGAGCACTGCCCGGACAAAGAGAAGCTCTTTCAGCCCAGGACCAGGTTCTGCAGATGCTACAAAGTGCATCTGCTTAAAATTAGAAAAAATGTGTCAGGAGAGGCCAAGGCTTTCAGAAGTGCTGACTCTTGGGATTTTGTTGCAAGTCTCCCAGCCTTTTGTGCCTTTGATGATTGGGTGCTGAGGAAAAAACAAAAAGGATTAGTAGCTCAGGTTTTGCTGGTTGAAGAAAATAAGCTACATTTGTGGTCATCATGCTTGAAGAGGAAAACTGCAAGTGCATAACTCAGAGGTATCCCAGTAATTAAATGCCCTTGGGTAAATGAAAAGCATGAACCCTTTCTGAGCTACAAATGATTTTTAAATAAGTCTCATAAGTTTTGGAACCATCCTTATAATTTTTGGAGTGTTTGCAGTTGGCGGGTGACTGCTTTATCCTCGTGGCTGTGAGTTTTGGGTTTATAAAGTACTTTAATGTTCTGCAGTTTTCACAAAGATGTTCTGTCCTTACCTGGGTTAAACACAGGCCTCCTTCAGGCATCATGAACATACATCCTCTTGTCATTTGGGCAGCGAGAGTCTCTCTTGCAGGTCCTGGCTTGGAGTTCTTACTCCATTCCTGTGCCTTGGCTTTAGCCAAGAGTGGTGCTGCTTCAAAGTTCTGTTGACTGACAGTTCTTGCCACGGCTGATTGTTCACACAGCAGCAGGACTGTCAACATGTAAACACGCAGGGTGGGGAGTTTGTACAACCAACTATTAATAGACTTCATATCTCAGTTTATTTAGGTGAGGGCATGATTGTTGTCACTGCTGTCCAAATTCAGTTTTAGTGCAGCTGGACAGTGCTGGTGCCTTTGGCTGGAGAGCAGGGTGCTGGGGGGGTGCAGTGTGCTCAGAATTCCAGGTGGGTTGTGTCCCTGCCCTCCCCAGTGGCAGAGGGGCTGTTGTCCTGTCCCTGTGCCCAAACCTATGGCGGGTGCAATCATCTGCTTACGCTGTCACCTCACTCCTGCCTGGGTCCGAAGGGTGCCTGAGGATGAGCTGTTGCCTGCAGGATGGCTTTGTGCTGTCACCTCTTGGGTCTGACCAGAGGGCTGGCCAGGCACCAGATGGGGATGTCGTTTGGCTGGTGACAACCTGCCAATGGTCACCATCTTTCCTGAGGCTCCTCTTTGTCCCCAGCCTGTGGTGCCCAGCTAGGGACAGGAACATTTACTGAGGAAAGCTGAAGGCAGGGCTGGGTGGCTGCTCTTCTGCTCACTCTTGGGGGGGGGACCTGGAAAATGACAAAAAGCCCCCAAGACTCTGAGAACTGTGCTGGTGATTTACATTCCTCCCTCAGTAGATCAGCAAGTATTCTGTGGTTTAACAGGAGACCATGCCTGGGTTTCTGTGTGTGAAGGCTGAGGACTGGTCACAAATGGCCATGGAATGTAATGTCAGAGGACTGTGGTGTTCAGGAGCTGTTATCACAGAGAACTGCAGTGTTTTCCAGTGACTTTTGCTTCGTCTATATTTGTGTGCACTTCAGACTTGGAGTGTCCACGTGATGAGTCTTTTGGTACTTTTACCATTTTAAATTATCCTTTAAAAAGTTACTAGAGGAGGAAAATACCTATTTTATTTCCCTGTAAATCATCTAAAAAAGCAGAGACATGTATTTTGGTCTGATATTTGCATCCACGTATGCTGCAAAATTCCTATATCCTGCCTAATAAGTCACAGGATAATATGTTTTTTTCCCCTCCCTCACTTGTTGCTGAAGTGGAAGGGACTTTTCCTGGTCCCAGTCAACCTGTACTTCTGCGGGAAGAAAGAGGGGCTGTGTCTCTCTTCCAGTCAATTTCTTTGGAGTTACTCCATAATTTCCAGGACATGGTGCTGGCGTAGATCAGATGCTCCAGCCTCTGTTCTGGGGCTGTAGATGGTGCTCCCACGTTAGTGACCATGAACAGTAGGAAATTCTGTTCCCTCTCCAGCTCTTTGCCATAACTTCTCATTCTTCTCTGACTTTTTTGCTGGTAATACAATCACATTTAATGTTTGCAGGCTCAAAGGTATGTATGAGTTTGTTTCTTTGTGGGCTTTGTTTTTTGTTTTTCTTTCTTTTTTTTTTTCACCCTTTCCAACTGCCACCCCATCTGCCTTTCATCTCAGTACTGAAACCTTTTTCACTTTCACACTACAAAGTTCTTCTCCTTCAAGTCTGTCCTAACACCTCTCCTGTGCCTTCCGCTGAATCAAAACTGATCCAGTCAAAGTTTCCCGTCTCTAATCTTCATCAGCTTCACCAAGTCCACCTCCAAGTCAAGTTTCTGTCTGTGTAATGTCTTTCTGACGGAGCCTTTCCAGCATCCACAAAGCCTTATGTCTTGCAGGATGCTCTCGGCATCGCAGATCTGCATTTCTGTAGTTCTGTTTTCTCAGGCCTGGACAAGCACAGCATCAATGTACTGAAAAAACAGCGGTTCGTCTCGTGGGGCAGCACCTTTTTTTTTTTTTTTTAATCACGTTTGGAGAGCTTCTCATGTCTGGAGGATTTGATTCCCACCACAGCAGATTATGAGTGCCCATCTCCACCAGGTGCTTGCCAGATTTTTAAACAGGTTCCTTTGGACACGATCCTGTGCTGATACCATCTCCCCTTCTCCTCTCCTTCAGGCCTGACCTGAAACCATGGAGTTGTGTAAGCTCCTGGAAGGAGAAGGTGCTGCCACGTGGCTCTGCAGCAGTGGGACTGTGACACTGGGCTCACAGTGTGACAGGAGGTGACCACCCCTGCGGTGCAGCCGCGTGGTCAGACGTGTCTGCCAGCGAGCTGGAGAGCCCTTACACCAGAGTGTGACCTTAGCAGTGCTTGGTACCTGGGCTGAAATGCTGAACCTGTCTCTACTATTAGCACAGTCACTGTCAGGAATAAGCCACGTGTTTTCTTACTCCCCTAGAACACCTCAAGCGAGGTTTTGTGCTTTAATTTGGCAGGTTCAGCCTCAAGTCAGCAATGTGAACTTAAGCATCTTCTTAAGTCTGAACTCGCACTAAGCCACCAGGCTTTGATGATGTGTTTAAAGTTAAGTCCATGCTTAATTGCTTTGCCTTAATAAGACGTGGCATGCTGAGCCAGCACCACTGGCTTGACAACTTGGCTCTTGCTCTCTGCGTGGAGTAAAAGGCTGTGGAGGGAAAAGCTAACTCTGAAACATTGGAGAGAATTTTCTCCTGGTTATCACAGCAGCTGTGCCAGCAGCTCTGCTGCAGTACAAATCACATGGCAAACCCAGATCATCTCTGCTTACTGAACACCCTGCCCTCCTGGTGGTTTGTCACTTCCAGTGAGAGGAACAAAGTCTCTGTCTGTTTACTGGAGGCTCCCAACTGCTTCTCCAGCTCTTCCCTGTGCAGAGCAAACACAATGGGAGACTGGGAAAGGGGCAGTCGAGCAAAGGTGCTTTGAATTGTTGGTGGATGGGGCTGGTTCCATGGAGCTGTGTTTGGGGGATCTGGGAGGGAGGTGGTGGTGTCTGAATCAGTCTCTGTGTGAGTTGAAGTCTCGAGGCTGTTTTAGCTCCAGTTGTGGCAGCTGCCCCTGTGCCACCTGGTGCCGTTTGAGTTGCAAGGACACCAGATGCAGGGCTAACCCAAAATAAGCTTTATTTTAAAGCCCTTCCTTTCCCTGCTGGACAAGAGATTGTCCATAGTGGGTTATTCCCTTGGAGGGTGTGCAACAGTGAGGGCTGAATTAAACTGCCAGTTTAACAATATTTTCCTCCCCCACTCTTGGGCACAAATGCATGTCATGGCACAGGATGTTGTAGATGCTTCTCCTCACAGGCTTGTCTCTCTGTTCAGGTAAAATAAATTGTGGCTGTGTATCAGCACTGGTAGCAACAACTTATGAAGTAATTTCTTTCAGCACAACAGATTTTGTAAATACTCCTTTGCTGACTAGTTTTGGCAAGACCAGGTATGTATTCTTTAATGGAATGGGGCCATTTGTGTGGATTTCTGTTTGTGCTGGAAGGGACAGCATGGCAGCCTTAAACCTGTGACTGGAATGTAGGACCTCCCCTCATCTCAGGACTCCAAGTGTCTTGGAAGATGAGGGGTCCCATTAGCTGGGAGGAGAGGAAACTGGTTCAGTCCTTGGCCTTTCCTCAGGGACTGATTCAGCCTTTTGGGGTGAGATCTCTGGGTAGTCGAGCTGTGGAACTGCAGCACTGGACTGCAGTTCTGCACATCTGTGGGCAGGAGGGATGGATTCAGATTGGGAAGAACACCATTGTGAGCAGGGCAATGAGGAACATTATCCTCGGAAGAGGGGACTGATAGAGCTTGGCTTGTGTAGGCTGGCCAGGGTGGGAACAGGGCTGCTGCTCCAAATACATCCTGGGAGGATGAACAAGGGAATGTAGGAAAGAAGAGTGATTTAAACTGAAACTGCGTGTTGGCACACAGACAAATGGGTATGAACAAGCCATGAATAAATTAAGGCTGGAAATTAGCAGAAGGCTCAAATTAATGGCCAAAAATCTCACTCAGTCTTATGTATTTAAATAAGAATTATTTCCCAAGCTTTAAAGGTGCCTCATAAAGAAGTATGCCAAGATTTTGAGAAAAATTACCCCCATTTGGCAGGGAAAATTGAGGCAGTAAGGCGGGGGGAGCAATGCTAATTTGCCAGAGGTTGTTCAGAACAAGCCATAAAGTTTGATGGAGCGATCTCTGCCTCCACTGGTGACTGCACAGCAGGTCTGGTGCTGTACCTGGGCTGGTGCTGAGGGTGGAAGAGCTGCCTGCAGCACCTTGGTAGCTTTCTACATGTGCTCTCTGCCTGCTTTTCAGTTCCCCTCCCTTCCTGGGCTCATTTGCTCCAGCCCTTCTCCCCTCACCAGTGGTGTTCCCCAGGGCTCAGAGTTGGGCCCAGTCCTGTTTAATATCTTGACTGGTGATGTGGATGAGGGGATTGAGTGTACCCTCAGTAAAGTCATGGATGACACCCAGCTGGGTGGGAGTGTTGATCTGCTGGAGGGTAGGAAGGACCTGCAGAGGCATCTGGACGGGCTGGACTGATGGGCTGAGGCCAACTGGATGAGTTTCAACAAGGTAAAGTGCTGGGTCCTGCACTTGGGCCACAGCAACCCCCTTGGAGCACTCCAGGCTGGGGGAATAGTATCTGGAAAACTAAGAGTGAAGAGGACCTGGGGGTGCTGCTTGACAGAGGCTGAACATGAGCCAGAGTGTGCCCAGGGGGGCAAGGAGGACAATGGTATCCTGGTCTGTACCAGCCATATTTGGCCAGCAGGACTGGGGAAGTGATTGTCCTCCCGTGCTGGGCACTGGTGAGGCCCCTCAATTCAAGAAAGATATTGAGGGGCTGGAGCATGTCCAGGGAAGGGCAACAGAGCTGGGAAAGGCTCCCTGTAAGGAGCAGCTGAGGGAGCTGGGGGTGTTTAGCCTGGAGAAAAGGAGGCTCAGGGGGGACCTTCTCACTCCCTGACAGGAGGGTGGAGCCGGGGGGGGTCAGGCTCTGCTCCCAGGGAACAGTGATAGAACAAGAAGAAATGACCTCAAACTTCACCAGGGAAGGTTCAGGTTGGAGATCAGGAGGAATTTCTTCATGGAAAGGGTAGTGGAGGATTTAAATGGACTGCCCAGGGAGGTGATGGAGTCACCATCCTTGGAGGCATTCAAGAAAAGACTGGGCATGGCTCTGAGTGTCTAGTTGTCAGGGCGATGATCAAAGGTGGCACTCAACGATCTCAGAGGTCTTTTCCAACCTAAATTATTCTGTGGTTCTGTGATTCTGTGATTCTTGCAGAAAGGCTTCCTCACTGCCCAGCCCTCTGGGTGATGGATGGGCTGTGCCTCGTGCTCCCGGGTGGCACAGCTCCTGTTTCCTGCTGCTTTGCCTCACTTGGCTCCAATCACCTGAGGATTGGTTTAACCTCACTCAACTTGACACCATCGTGGCTGCGTGGAGCTGCACACTTCCTTCTTTTCTTGTTTCTCCTGAAAGTGTGGCTGCTGCACACAGCATTAGGAAACACATTAGGAAATGACCTGGGTATGCCATGAGGTCCTGCTCACTCCTCTGGAGTGCACAGGAGGGATATCCCTCATTTTGTCCGTCCTTCCAGCACTCTTTCCCTGACTTTGTCTTCCCCATCCACTCAGGCAGGCAGCTGCGTATTTGGTCTTGCTTAAACGTTGTAAAATAACATTCCAAGGTGACAGATGGTTCTGGCAGACTTTTATCCTTCCAGTGCTCGCATTCCTGTTTTTTAATAGTGGTTTTAAAGGTTCGCAATTATTTCTTCTGCACATTTGGAAATTGATGGGCTTTTGCTCAACTGCCTGCATGGGAATTCACCCATGAAAGAGAACTTGCAGCTTTACTGTTTGTTGAAGGATTGGTGGCAGGAATTTTTTCACATAAACCTGCTGCTGGATGATCACATAATAATGAATAATGAAAATGCCTGGAAGAAAAAGGTCAGTGTCGCTCTGTGGCAAATGTGCAAATAGGGGGTGTGGGGGGGAAAAGTGAAGTGCTTAACTGACCAGTTAAATTATTCACCAAGTGGACCAGCTCTACGTAGTGAGACTGAAAACCTTTTTTTTTTTGGTTGTGGTGAGGTGAAGTGAGACTCCCCGGTGGCCTTCACTTTGGGCTGGCCCCTCTGCAGAGTGGCAGATTTCACTGCACAGAGATAGAAGCTGCAAGGTTTCGTGAGCTCATAGCCAGGGTATGGCTTTCACAGCCATGTCAGAGCTGTAAGTGAGAGCATCCCGGGCACTTTGAGTGGCAACAGTGATTTTATTTAGGATGTGTTCAAGTGACAGGCTTTCGGTGTGTCTGCCACAGAAGGATCTTTCTGTTATTACTTTAAAAACACATTGAGTCTTCCTAAACATCCCTTGCAAATACTCTGGATAAAATGGACTTGCCCTTTCCTGCCTTCAGCTGGGCTGGAGCAGGGGTAGAGGAGTGAGGGAGTGAGAAAGGTGCCTCTGCTGTTCTTTTGTAGAAAGTAGAAGGTGATTTGCTCCTCTTCTGGTTTCTGTATGAGCTAAAGCAAGGGAGCAGGATTAAGATCTAGGGGTAGAAGATGATGTTTCCTGCTGTTTCTGGCAATCTTAAAGCTGTTCTTTGTCTCAGAGCCGTTTTTAACTGATACAAGAAGAGTTCCCATGCCTGTTTTTTGTTTAAGTTTACAGTTTCATATTGGACAGGGAAGAAGGGAGAGACAAGTACCAGCATGGCAGCTCATGGGTCAGTACAACTTCACCAAAACAAGTCTACCAGATATACTGCTAGAGCAGTCATAGTCCTGGCACTGATCCCTCCATCCAGAGTGAGAAAGACATTGTAGCTTGAAGCCAACCTGGCAACTCCTCCAGTTTTATTCCTTCTTGCTTGTGTTATGCCTGAGAAGTGGCTGTTTATGGCACTGAAAAAGCACTGCTTGAGCAATTGCCTGCTTTTATATACTATATACAATAGTGCAGCTCTCTGTCTTCCTGTGGAGGCTTGGTCTTCTGGGGGACATTTTTGATGAGGGCTAACACCTCCCTCTATTATTAATGGGGTAGCTGGAGATGCTGTGCACTGCACTGAAAAAAATACTTCCCCGTTGGGGACTGATTTTTCACAGGATTCGTGGGAACACAGCTCTGCAGGCCCCTTCCAGCTAATGGGCATCATATACCTGGATGTCTGAGGACAGCACTGAAATCATCTGCTGCTGTGCCTGAGTAAGATAAGCACGAAGCAAGGCTGGGACACGTGTTCTCTGTTGGGGAGAGAAAAGTGATCACATTAGTTTTCACAGCGTGATTTATATTTGGCATCTTAAGTGAGATGGCACAGTTATAGAGCAGTTGAAGGTGCAGTCATTACGACCCTTTTCTTTTATATATCTGAATCCTGGAACTTTTAACTCCTTTCTGAGACAAAGCCTGCCATGTGGAGTGTGCAGCCCTGGAATTGTGTGGGTGCAGATTGGGGTTTTTCTCTGCGTGGTGCCAGAAATAACCTGTTGTGTGATACGTTACAGGGGCTAGGATTTGTAGCAGCTTGAGTGTGAGTGGGATGCTTCAAAGTGCTTCACCAGAGGAAATTCTTCAATGCTAACAGCGTGGATGGCAGCAAGGTGAACTCTTTGTGGTGTTCCTGCACTGTGGTTTGGAATTCTACCTGGAGAGGATTGGTTCTATGTGTGAGAAAGCATTTTCTCAATGCTCAGCATCCAGTGAGCCTGCTGACACAAAGAGGAGGTGGAAAATGATTGAACTTAGCATTTATCAGGGAAAAAAAACCCATACCTGATGAATTTTCCTAATTTTCTATCAATTCTTGCTTCTTTCCAGGGTGGGATGGTATGGGGGGGAAAAAAAAGTGAGGAATTAGATAAAAAGAAAATTTTAAGCATTTTGAGAACATTTCTTCAGAGGGAAAAGAATCCGGGGCAGGAATGTCATTGAAGTACCACTTTTCACATGCATTGCAAAACAGACCTTGGAGGAAGGAACAAAAGATGTTTTTCAGCAGAAGGACTTAGCTGAGCTGTTGTGGGTTTGCTGAGCCATGTGTGTCCTGTCGAGGTGATTCATCCATGCAAGGCCTGCCTTCTGTCCCTGCCCTTGGGGGCCCTTTGGCAGAGGACATGGATTTATCTGTGGTTGGGTGGTGCAAAGGGGAGCATTGGACTGACTTCAGGGTGCAGTGAAGTGCACAACTGTCCTCTGGCCTGGTGTCTTCACGGAGCTGTGTGTCCAGGAATATTCCTTCTGAAGGCCACCTGCTCTGGGATGCAAACCTCACTGAGTCAACTGAAAAGGCTGGGCTTTTCCTTCACCTGTAGGTGCACTGCAGCATCTGAAAGCAGTGAAGCTTAGCTGGGTTTTCCAAAGCATCCTTTATGTCTCAGTGCTGGAAAGGAGGTTAATTAGATCACAAATTAGGCCAACTCTATTTCTAGCAGGGGTCTGTGCAGTGTTTTTGTGCTCGTCTGCTTTGAAGTGAATTCAGAGCGACTGTTTTGAGCATTCCTGTGAAGACAGGCATCCCCAGCTGGGGGCTTGGAGAAGTCAGCCAGAGGAAAAGATGTCTGCATGTGGGCAGACTCCAGAGAACTGCCTTCAACTTAGGTATTCACACAGGTGCAGCAGTGGCTCTTCTGAGAGCCAAAGTCTCTTAGGCAGAGCTGGAAGTGCCACTGGTGAGTGTGTGCGTGGCTGCAGCGCCCTCAGATTTGGTGTGCCTGACTTTTAGATGCACTTCCTTGAAAATGTGCCCCTTAATTACTGTTGGTGTAAAATACTTATACGGTATAGTGAAGTTTCATAGCACTTTGTGGAGTTTACTGCCTCAAGGAGTCAGAGGAAACGGGAGGTACAGCTCTCAGATTTGCCCTGTGTGGGGGAATGGAGGGTAGAGGAAATCTGTCACTGTCACTGGGCACATTATTAACAGATGTCTCTTATTAAAAAGATCTCTTGTTTTAGCTGGGATCTCAGATTTAATGTAGTAGTAGTAGTAAGGGACAGATCTCAGCTGGCTGGGTTCAGATTTACTTTAGTTCCAAAGCTGCTTCCAGGTGCGGGATGTTCACAGCTGAAGATGTTCTTGGCTTAGTTGTAGACAAAAATTAAGCCCTTTAAAAAATGATTTCCTGATAAGCACAGCTTTGGAGAACAATGTCAAGGTTCTGATAATTTTCTGTGTTTTTTTTCTGCTCATGGTGAAGCATTTCTAATGGTGTGTTACCTGGCAAAAGATCAGCTTAGAGTGGGTGGATCTTCTGGTGCCTTAATGAACGTTGCCCTTCACACCCTCCCTGTAGATGATGGATGTTGGATGGCTGCCTAAAGCGAGTAATCTTATTTTATTTATGATCCCCAAGTTTTTCTGTTTCCCTGCTTGGTACTGTGGACAGAAACTGTAGTTTAGAGCAGCATGAATTGCCATATATCCTCCTTGCACACAAAGACAAGGTTCATAGGACTTCATTTGTGGGGTTACAATCCTCTCCTGTCATACTCAGGTGTTCAGAAGCAGATGTCTCTGAAATCCAGCTGGAATTGCACAGTGCAGTTTGAACTGACTGTGTAGATCCTGGTTCTTCTGCTGCCTTTCTGCTTTCCCTGTTTATCTCAGTGGCTTAAGCCACTGTCCTTGGTCCTGACTTTCCCGTCTCGTCTCAGCCTCCTTCCTCTCCCTGTGTCTGTGGCGTCGGACTGGGCTGGTTGACAGGACGATCTGAAAGGAAATGTATTCAGTGCTTTTGATGTGCAGAACCTTTTTTTTTTTTTTTTTTAATAAGTTATGAACAAAAATTGTGTCTGTGTGTTCCCAAACTGAAGAATACATGATTGCTCTTCCCAGCCCTCCTCTGAGAACAGGTTTTGACATCATTCATACTCTATAATTTATGGTATTTTTGTAGCACTCTGTTAAGGTCTGCAAGAGAGAGAAAGGGATGATTTAGAAAGCAAAGAATAGTCCTGTGCCTGCTGGTAGGTCTGTGACTGATCAGGTTCCTGCTCCTTGGAGTTGCTACCGGGTCTGTCTTTTATCATGGAATCATTTTTCCTGCTCTTTGGAGTTGCTACTGGGTCTCTCTTTTACCGTGGAATCATTTTTTTAAGGATGATGTTGTTTTCCTTAATGTAAGCACTTGCTCCTTGTCAAACACATCCTCGTATGCCCTGTTAGGACTTTGCGCCTCATTCCGGGGTGTTTTAAAAGCAAATTACAGAACGTCTTGTAACTCGTCAGCCCTTGATTTTTTTAACCTGGTTTCTTAAGGAAACAAGGCCTATGTTGAACATCATATCCCTCTCCCTACTCCCTCTCCCTGTAAAATCCGAGCAAACTTACCAGGAGTCAGAGAGAGTGAAAGGCATGAAGCCCTGGTGGGCCTTATGTAAACACGTGGCCAGCTGGAAAAAAGGGGGCCCTTGGTTCTCCCGTGGTGGGAAAGCTGTAGAATTAGCTCACTCCTGAAGATGAGATGGACTGCACACAGTTTCTGGGATCTCATCAAAGCCACATCTAGTGAACATCCAGCATCAGACTGTGGTGATGTGCAGGGAAGAGTATAACGGAGGCTCCTGGTGCATTTCCACCCATCACTGATCTGTGCCTTGGGAAATTCTTGGTGTACGTGTGTTTCACTAGCTCTTAGTGGATATTCCTTCCATGAATTTGTAGGGAAGTGACTTTGTCCATTTTGCTGTTGTAGGATTTGTTTTCTCTGTTGCTCCTGGCTCTTTGGAAACGGCTCTTCAGCTGAGGAATAACTCCCATGAAGCCTTGGAGTCAGGTCCTCCCCACCCCCCAGTGTATGTGGAGAGAGAGGAGGAGAAAGAGAACAAAACATTGGCCTGTTCAGTGTGAATAAACATCCTGTGGAGCTAACACATGTTTTATTCCATAATTCCTTCCAGCACAGAGATAAGATACAGCCTGGGAAGAGAGGATTTGGCTTCATGCTGTTTGGCTGCTCCTTCAGGGGATGTAGTGGGATGCCAGGAGTCTCACAGGGTACACCTGCCTTTGTTTGGGGCTTTGAGATGATGCAGTAAAAAAAACATAAAACAGTTCCACAGGGCAGTTTCAAGTTCTGGTCTGAAATTCAGTGAATACAAGACTACTTTGCAGAACCACAGCTGCTGGTAGAGGTCTGTGGAGCATCACAGACAATGGTTGTGAACCCTTTGCAGCTTTAAAAAATGGAGAGAATGGGCTTGTTTTATTAAGGCTACAGAAAATGTTATCAAATATTCATGATGATCATCTCCTCTTATTTGAAATAATAAATCCAATGTTAATTTTGTGCTTGCAGAAAACTGGTAGTGACTATTGGCCCCCTATTTCTTTGCTGGTGTAATGCACTGATAATATTTAATATTTTATCTACTTTGCAAGGATGTTATTAGGCTTACAAGTATGTCATGGAACCCAGAGAAGGAAAAGTAAGCTTCTCCCTCTTCTTCCTGCAGGTTAGAGAGATAAAGGCTCCTGCAGTAATTTCAGGCTCCCTAAGAGCCCAGGGAAAGAAAACATTGTGCACAAGAGGGCTCACATAAAGCAAGGAAGTTTGTTAGTAAATTTAAAACCCAGTATAACTCTTAGCTTTAAAACAGGCAATAAAGAAATGCCACCAGTTCTGTTTATTTTAAAGGCTAAGTTCTTAGAAATTGTTTTTGTCGCTCATGCCATCCACTGTGTTGCCAGTTATGACATTTCTGACCCGTGTTGAAAATTAGAATTTGACATTGTAGTGACTGCACTGAACAAGGAAACGTGCTGCAGGGCTTTATAAATAGGATTTAAAACACCCATCCCATAGTTGCATTTTATTATTCTGCTGTCCGTGTTTTTGTTAGTTATTTATGTTCCCCAAAATGAATGCTAATTTTTAATATCACCATGTGGCAACAACATGAAGCCTTTTTAGTCACTGCTGCTGTGCAAAGTATTGTAAAGTCTGACATCCCTTTGAAGAACTGTTCTTAGCCACTGCTGCTATTTTTATTTTTGAGTTGTTCTCTGTTAGAATATTTTTTATTTTGTCCTCGTCTGCCCTGAATTTTCGAAACACTTTCAGATCAACTTAAGACAAATCAATCGAGGTCTTTCCTCCTCCTGTGTTTTCCCCACACTTATTAACTTTTACTGGACTGTGCCTTCGAAAATGCAGTTGAAATGTTTTTTTCCTTGAACTCCAAAGAGTCTTTAGAGAAATATCTGCCAGAAGCACTGACCTACAAAATCTATTAGGCTCTCCCCACTGGTGTAAACTCATTTATGTAATGGTGCTGGATGGCAGAGCAAAATACAAAATTCAGTCTTCCTTTCATAAGCATAAGTGCAACTAAGTGGCTGATAATGAGATAATGTTTGCAAACCTACAGAAGGCGGTTTGTGAAGTTTTCCCCCAGTTTTTTTGCCTTATGGATTTGTAGAGATTGCTTGAGAGCAGAGACCTCAAGGAAGGTTTAGCACCCAAGTGCTGGCAGCCAGGTACTCTGGGCTGGTTCTTGACCTCTGGGAGCACGTCAGGAAAACCAGCCTGACACCCCTAATGAGAGAGCTCTGAGAAGAATGATGCTGGCAGTTATCAGTGAAACTAGTTCAGTTGTCTGTGCTGTTCAAACATAAACTGCATAACAAGGTCAGTCGGGGGCTACATGAGTGGAGTAGGGTCAAGTATTGGCAGTGATGTTCTGCTGTGTTGTTCGTGGTCCTTGCAGTGCCAGGAGAGGGCTGGATGGTGTCCTGTGCTGGAGGGAACTGGGAAATGCCAGAATCCAAACCAGAATCACAGAGTATTCAGAGCTGGAAAGGACCCACAAGGGTCATAAATCCCAACCCTTAAGTGAATGACGATTGTCGCAGCAAATTAGAGCCAACATTTTCTGCTTCGGCAGAGGTTGCAGAGGATCACAGACTGGGTCAGGTTGGAAGGGACCCCTGGAGGTCGTCTGGTCCCACCTCCCTGCTCAAGTGGGGTCCCGCAAAGCACAACACTCAGGATTGTGTCCAGACAACTTTTGAATGTCTCCAGTCAGGGAGACTCCACACCCTCTCTGGGTGATCTGTTCCAGCACTCGGTCACCCCACAGTGAAGAAGTTCTTCCTCACGTTCTGGTGGAACTTCCTGTGCATCAGTTGCTACCCATTGCCCCTTGTCCCATTGTCTGACAACACCAAGAAGAGCCTGGTCCATCCTCTTGGCACCCTCCTTTCCGACAGCTTGAGAAAGAGAGTACTCCCAAGGCATTTTTCAATCCCTTCAGCTTTTCTGTACCAGGATCAGATACTGGAGCAGAGTTTCTGGTGGAGGTGTAGGGATCCAGTTGGCAGTAGATGAGTTTGCTTTATTGGCAGAGCCAAAGGCTCTGGAGAGACTGACTTTATCTTCGTGCCAGGAATGTTTAATGTTTGGGCAGAGGTGGCTTTGCTCTGCTCATGCTGTGAGCCATGGGCATGGATGTCAGGCAACTCCCCATTTGAAATGGTGGTGCCATGGCAGCTCTGGGCTGTGTTAACCTTGAGAAACCCTGTTGTACGTGATGGGCTCTGAATGGGGCCACAACTTGGTGTCTCTACCTGTAAAAGACCACGGGGATGTACCTGTAATATCCCTTCTGCTCTGGGATAGTAGGATACAGAAAGAAGAGTTTAAAGAGAAGGTATGTCAGCATTTAACATGTTTTTTTATTGAATTTGTGAATGTTGCCTGATTATTAACCATAAGACAAAAGGCTGCATGTTATCTGTGATCCTACATACCTTGTCAGTGGAAATATGGCAGAGAAGGGTGTCAGCAACAGGGGAATTCATTTCCAGGGCATGTCCGAGAGAGAAATGTTTCTTCCCTCCATTTCTGAGCAGAGTAATAATTTAATGTCAGGACAGTCAGGATGATTAGTCCTACTATAAAGACAGAAATATAAACAGGTGATTGGGAGCACATCACTAGATGGCTAGAGATTGCGTAAATTATTTGGTGATCTTTCAGTTTTGATTGTTACAGATATAATTAGCAGCTTATTCACACTCCATGTATCCTTTAGAAATGTGCCCGTCATGTGAAGTGTGATACAGTATCAGAAGTTTATCCCTTTGCCCTCTGAAAGGTCTTTCAGGAGTGGAGATGCAAAGATGTCTGTGTCTGCTCCACCACAGCATCAAAGTGCAAGCAGCAGAGAAAGTAAAATGTCATGTACACGAAGTGGATCAGAGGGAAAGGGCAACGAGCCCATGAATTTGAACTTGCACTTCCCTGGCTTTGACTTGTGAGACGGATGAGCAGAGAAGAAAGTTCTGAGTTTTCCTCCTCAACCAGTTTTGGGGATTTTGGCCATGGAGAAAGTTCACTCAAACTTTGTCCCCTTTGGATAAGCGAAGTCAAAGTACAGCAGTGCTTCTAATCTTCACTATGTAAGGGCATGAAGAGGGTAATATTGTATCCAGCAGCTTGGATCTGCATGAGCGGGATTAATTTGGAATGCAGCCTTTGGACTGAGGCTGACCTTTGTCTCTCAGGGTCGGTGAAAGGATGCCTTAATCCTTCCGCCCCAGAACCTATTCTTAATGCTATGCATTCCCCCTTTTGATTTTTGGGGAAAAGTTTTCTTATTTCCTTTGACTCCTTTGAAAGTCATCATCTTTATCTTTTTGAAGAGACATCTGAAAGCTGTGAATGCCTTCAGTGCCACTCCCCAGGGAGCCTTGGCATTTCTGAAGTGGGCTGGGGGATGTGTCCCTGACACATTAATAAAGCTCCACATCATGAAGTAGCAGAAGGAGCTCACAGAATATATTATTCCTGCTCGTTCCCTGACCTTCCATAATTGCCTCTCATTATTCTATTACAGCAGAACATTTAAAAGTAATTGTGGAGATCGGATGCAAGTGTAAAGCCACAAAGGTAGTCTTAAAACTTTGCAAAATCATGAACAGGCATCCAAATTGTGAGTCAGTCTGCCTTAATCTTCTTTCTCAAGTGAGATGTTACCCAGGCTGAATAATGATTTGTTCCTCAGATGAAGTTACATGGTGAAAAGTGGCAGAACCTGACATGGTTTTTGACATTTTTACCATCAGTGCAGATTCCAGAGTCAGGAGAAGTTTTGGCCGACTACAACCTTCAGGATTTGGCCACTTTTACAGAAATTTCATTGGTGAGCTCCGTGGTTTGAGCAGTGATCATCTAATAAGAGGATTGCAGAGCTGGCAGAGGTATGGAGAAATAACTAATGTCTTAAGGAGCAGGGTCACCTGGATCATTCTGAATGGATACATGTCTAATCCATTTTGAAAACATCAATGGTGGAGATTGTCCATCCTTCTAGGCAGTCTGTTCCAGTGCTTCATTTTCTGTTATTTTCTCATGGCTAAATCTTTCTTGGTGTATTTCAGACCCAATATTTGTCCTTGTCACCTTGTGACTGGTCTCCTCCTCTGCAGCAATATCTTATAGATCTCAGAGCCTTTTTTTTCTCATTTTCCTTCATCTTTACTGAATAAACCAAATTCTTCCACTCATTCTGTGTAACCATATTTTCTGGAAACTTTCCTGTCTTCTTTATCTCCTGAACTCAATCCTGTAGCAATCACCCTTCTTAAAATACAGTTGCAGCCTTCCTGTTAATTATGATTTTGGACACAAATGATTAAGCTCCCTATTACAAAAATGACAAATATTAAAAGGACCTTCACTTAAAACCCTTCTGCTTGACAGGAACCCACTGATAACAACCAGGTTTGGCTCTTGGGCACTTTTCCTCCCTAGTGAAATTGTTTCCCTGTTGTGTTGTGCTGGGCAGTGTCAGCAGCTGTACTGGCATCAACATCTGTAATGTCTCCTGTCCTTCACTGTTCAGAGACCCCTTATTCTCTCATGGAAAGACATAAAATTAGTCTGATGGGATTTAGTCTCAAGGAATTTTCCTGGTTTTCTTACGCGTAGCCTTGTTTGATTGTTTGGTGCAGTATTTTGATGGGAATGGAGGACACAGGCTGCCTTTTATATCCAGCAGCTCCTATTTCTTTTTTATTCAAGTTTGTGCTTTTCCAACCTTTTCCAATTTCTTTTACCCACATAAGGTTGTCCAAAATGCTTGGAGCAACCTGATCTAGTGGAAGGTGTTCCTGCCCTTGGCAGGGGGCTGGAATTAGATGGTCTTTAAGATCCTTTCCGATCCAAGCCATTCTATGTATGTAGGAAGATCCCTGTAACACATTTAAACTAAGTTTAAAAGTTCCACTAAGTTCCCAGAACTGTGCTTTTTCATCCTGGATATACCAGACCAAATTGTTGATGTGAAATGCATCCCAGAAGCTCCAGACAGACCTTGGTTTGGTGCCACCTCATTACTCTTCAGAATTTACTGCTTCACAGAACAGTGACTGCAGAGGCATGTTTAAGATATAGCATTTCATTGCTCTATTAATAATTTAAACATATATATTAAGATAAAATTCTGCTTTTCCCTTACGTTTAGGAGGTGATCAAGGCAAAAGCCAGGCAGATAATGAGGCAAAATTTTTGGCAAAGTTATCAGTGACTTTGAAATGATCTTCGTAACTTACTTTGTGATCTTTCTCTCCAACATTTTCCCAGTGTTTTGGAAGTGAAGTCATCTCAGCATATTGCTCACAGATGGTGACATTGTTAGATGTGGTGTATGGCAAGCAAAGGTTCAGGTACCATTTGGAGTTGTAGACATCACCCTGACCTTGGCACAGGTTGAAAAATTCACCTACGTAGCAAAGTATGAGAGACCAAAGGAACAGTGAAGCAGAAACTGCTTAAATACCAAAAGAAACATGTTTAATGGTCCTGATAAACTGGTATGTTGTGGGAGTGTTTAGGAGACTGAGGTTGTCCAGTTCAGGCCATTTTGCCTCCTGCCTTTTGTCCTGTGGCCTTGGGAAGTGAAGAATATCCCTAAAACAGCAGATTGGTCTACCAGCCAAACATCTCCCACTTCATCACCCCATGACAGTGCTTTTGAGTTGGGCCAAGAGTTGCAGCTGTACCCATGGGAAGTCTGAGTGGTAAAGGGGTTTGAATTCAAAACATCGAGCCCACAGATGAAAAGCCTGAATAATCTGTGACTAGGCTGTACAGGATATTTCCTGAACAGGGAGCAGTGACTCTTGGAGTCAGGTTGGAGCAGGCTGCTGGCAGATCTGCCATACGTGTGTTATTTCCCACCTTGAGTGGGAGAACCTCCTTCCCAGCCCCAACTCCTTGAAATGGGATCTGGGAGGAATTGTCTCCCTGTGGCCACCCAGGCAAAGGGCCCAGCAATCCGAATTCTCCAACACTTGCCACATGCCAAGCCCCAGCTGGATAGGTCACGACCATATTTATTTATGAAAACTCACGGAGATAATTTTTTTGAGCTCATAAACATCAGCGTGTCTCTTGTTAGTGTGACTGATTAATATTTTAAAGATTTTTATTTCCCCCCTTAGTGCTTTGTATGCGAAGTGCTGTGCTCCTGGTGGCCTAACTGTGGTTTCAGCACCAAAATCCTCACGCAGCTCAAAGGGGGATGACCATTCATCTGTGCCACGGTCTCATTTTGCATTGTGTGGAGAAGCTGCCTAGATAAGCTGCCTGATGACTGTTTTTTCAGAACCATCTGTTTTTTTTCATTGGCTTGAGCCCCAAAGCTTTAGTTTTGCATGCCAGTGACAAACCCTTTGTGACTTGGATGCCATGGGAAATGCAGAAGAAGCTGACGAGAAGCAGAGCCTTGCTGTCTGGTACATGGCTTAGGGAGAGGCACTGATTTGCTGGCAGAGCTGTCTGTGGGTTGGTTATTCAGCTGCAAATAGGGTTCTAGAGCTGGAGTCCTGACCCAGACAAAACCACTGAATGGGAATGTTGCCTGGAGTCAGGGCTACACAAGTCAGCCCACAGTCTTTTTTCCCCCCCTGCCACATCTTGTCTTGTTTGCATCTGCTTGCAAACCCACTGTACTTACTGGTGCATAAAGTGAGTTAATTTTGATCTTGGCCTGTGCTTATTTGCAGGTACTCATCCATCAGCCTGTAGTTGTTTATTTTGCCCTCTTCCAGGATCATCTCTGCAGATCCTGACTTGCAGTCTAGAAAGACTCAAGCTGGGAGAGCAGATTGCTTGGGGTGTGTTCAGGTTTTGTCTGCTGCTTTGTGAAGTATGTTTGTTTGAGTTGTTTGTAGGAAAGCAAACAGCTGACTAATAACTTTAAATGTTATATAGTATGTCAAAGCAATAGCAGCACTGCTAATTTAGTGATCACAGGAAGACAAGACTGTTGTGTGAAATTAGAGAAGATTGTATCCTTGTTATATTCTTTTATCTGAGAAGGCAAAGAAAGCCTACTCTATCAGTTTTTTTCTAGAGCAGCAATATGTTCGTATCTTAAACATGCCATGCAACATAAATAATTAACCACAAGGGTTAAAAATAGAAATAAATATAGGTTAGTAATCTTGTGGGTAAATGAATCCTTTCTCCATTTAAGAAAAAATACAGGGTTACACCAGTGTATACCTTGTGTGAGCGAAATCAAAATTAGATCACTGAATGTTTAGGTGCTCTGTCTGTGTTTGGCAATTCTTCTGTCTCGGTGCTTTTCAGAAGACTGCTGGAGTCTATTTATAGCACAGATTTTGAGCATCTGACACATAAGCTCCTGTGGACAGTTGGGTTAGTTTTTAAATGCAAAATACACAGTTTGCTCAAGTTGAAAATGCTTTTTTAAATATCTCCTTGTTAAGCTGTCACCTTCCCCTCCAAGCTGGAAATGTGTCCATTTGTGAGCTTGGGATCAGTCTGAAGTAATGACTTATGAATAACTCCTTTCCAGCATGGGAATTTATTTCAGGTTCACAGGGATATAACCAGGATCAAAGCGTTGCCCAGCCCTTGGATACACAAATACTGCAGAAACAGAGATCACCTTTAGAGTGCTTTGTGGTAACTTTGAATTTAAACTGCCTTTGAACAAAAGTATGGTCTGCTGTTTGTAGGGGCTGACTTTTTGTTGTGGTTGACTTGAAAAGGAAGGGGGAGTTTTTGACAAGCAAAGGAGACTTGTAAAAAAGAGGGAGAGTGACTTTTTACATGGGCAGATAGTGATAGGACAGGGGGGAACGGTTTTAAACTAAAAGAGAAGAGATTGAGACTAGATGTTTGAAAGAAATTTGTTACTCAGAGGATGGTGAGGCCTTGGCACAGGTTGCCCAGAGAAACTGTGGCTGCCCCATCCCTGGAAGTGTCCAAGACCAGGTTGGATGGGGCTTGGAGTAACCTGGGATAATGGAAGGTGTCCTTGCCCATGGCAGGGAGTTTGGAATGAGATGATCTTTACAGTCCTTTCCAACCCAAATAATTCTAGGATTCTATGAATTCTTGTGGACTTGCAGATGAACTTCCTAGGATGGTAGCTAAGGGGAAATGGAATGTATTCTGCACTCTTCCAGCTCTGTGGATGCCTGTTAATGATTTTACTCCTCATTAACCTGACACACATTAAAGAAAACATGATAAATAAATAAATTAAAGCTCTATGTTTTCTCCTCCAAGGGATTTCCCTGCTAGTCTATCCAAATCTAATTCATGCAGATCTAATGCATCCAAATTTCCAACTGTGTCTGGTTGGAAAGCATATGGGAGAAGTTGTTTTGATAACTCCTGAAGTGAACCTCCTGGATATGACTGACATATTTTTGAATTTTCATAAGGACAGCTGTACCTTGGAACCATTTCTCAATGAATTCTCTTCTCCAGTATTTTGGCTCCAGAGGTCTCCTTCATGTCTGTGCTTTGTGGTCTGCTGAGAGGAAACAGGAAAGTAGAAGTTTAAAATGCCTTTGGTGTAAACTCTGCTCAACCTTTGCTGCTTTTGGTGCCTGCCTGCTGCAGGTATCCATGGTACCATCAGGGAAAAGCAATCCTACCAGGGCTGGAATTTTCCTGGCAAGCTGAGAAGGACCTCCAAAGTTTCTGGGTGAAACTCGGCATTATCACAGACAACCATGTTGATGTAATACTTCCTCTGGAATCAGTCTGCTTGCTGGGAATCGTGAGCTTTGGTTGTCTGCTGCTCCTTGGATTTCAGCAACATTTGAGCCAGGGAGCTCTTATCTGGTCAGGCTGCCTTGACTGAGTTTGCCTGGCTGCTGGATCAGCTGGTTCTGTCTTCCTAAAGCCTTGTGACTGATAAATGTTTTTAAGGCCAGAAGGGACAGTTAAGGTTAACCTGACCTCCTTTATTTTTGTGTTTTCCTTACATACATATACACATTATTCTATAGCCCAGCATTTAAGGCATAAACCAAGACATACATGTAATATAGTTTTAATGTTTATGTTTTAAAACCATATACAGAAGCCAGTTAATTTTCCTCGAAGCTATGAGAAACCCTTGGAGAGTCAGGCTAGTCCCTGGCTGTAGTTGGACTCAGGGCCTCTGGATCTCAGCAAGGGAACATGAAGTTTTATGCCTGGAGCTTGCTGTGAACTCGGAATCGGTGCCTTGCTCCCGGCCTCCCATGTCTGGACACAAATTGGTCAGTCCCCTGCTTAGGGGAAGGTCATTGCAAGCTCAAAGTGAACATTTATAGATACTAATCAATGGAAAAGGGAGAACAATTATTTATAGTCATGTTAGCAAATGCAAACTGCTTTGGAGTTACAGGCTTGTTTTTAGCACCTTCTCCTTGGTGTGTCCCCGAGGTCAGGCTCACATTGGTGGAGCTTGCCCAGAAGCCACCTCCTTTTAACACTTTTAACCACAATTGTGTGCTCTGGTTGACAGACTGGATTTCTGAATGAAGTTTTGATTTCATATTCTAAATATAAAAATAGACCAGCCTTGATGAGAAATTCTAGTTATTTTTGCCAGTGTACTTCACGAATAACAGTGGCAGTCAGGGGAGATCTTTTACCCCAGTAAAAATCCACAGATTTTACTGGAATTGTTGGAGATTTATCCTGGTGCAGTTGGGAAAACCTGGCCCATGTGCTCTCTGTTTTTTCCTAAACACATCTTATGTTTCAGTCAATGCATCTTATCCCAGAGCATGAAATAAACCACAAACCTAAAATTCTACAAGACAATGCAAGTTGGCCAATTTTCATTTGTAATTTCACTAACCTTGACCAATACAAGCTCTTCTGTCATCCCTGCTTACTTCAGCTTCTCTTGCCCTTAATCCTCTCCAGTGTTTGCAGGAGGGATGTTTGTGGGTATTTAGCAAGTGTGGACCTCCAGCCAAAGTTGGAATGGCGATGGATGTCTTGCCATGGGAATGAAAAGTCTGTCCATTAGGGTTTTATTCTAATGTCTGATCTCAATGAATAAAAAAACCCCCCAACAATAAAACCACACCAAAACTGAGACGTTCTGAAGTTTTTCTTTGGCTGTTTTGCCTTTGATCAGTGTAAATCCAGCCTTGTAAGAGTATTTCATCATGTATTTTTGCCTATTTTGCATTGCACATCCATCCAGGATAAGAATAATGCAAGGATAACTGCAAGTATCCAGCTGTTTGTTTGTTGTGTAAATTATTGTTTGATCCTGAATTAATTAGTTCTTAATGCAGATCAGACTGATTTATATAAACACTTGGAAAGAAAGGACAGAGAGATGACAAAAAAATTAACTGGTTATGATAGAATTAAAAAACAAGACTAAAAATGCTTTATGGTTTTGCAGCGCAGCAAGCTTTTTTTCCAGCTAATATGAATTGTTTAGGAGTTTTATAAAGAGGGCTGCATTTACTTCCTGCTGTCTGATTAGGGGTTTGGGCCTTTTATACATTTCAGCTTGGTGTGTTTGCCAAGCACTCTTATTACTTCAATCAATTTAAATTTGCAAGACTGATGATCCTGACAGAAGCCATTGGCACATCATGTGATCCTGGAAGCTAAAAATACCATTCTCTATGGGGCTTACTTATTTCATGCTTCAAAGCCTAAGAAATGTTCATTTTAGGAGAGGGGGGAAAAAAAGAAGTTTGCACTTCGAGCGATACCAATAACTAACTGAAGGAAAAATACCTGGTGCTTTTCATGGAACCTTTGGCATGTTCTGCTGTTGCAGTGATGAATTATAAGTTGTTTTGTGGAAGTGCCTGAGGATTCCAACTGGAGAGTGAGATAACATGTCGGGATACAGAAGAGCATCATCTCCTCTACTGGGGCACGAGAGGGTGAGATAGGAAGGAGGGTGGGGCACGGTCCCAAACCTGCCTCAGCAGGCACAGGAATAGGACCAGCTCTAGCATGTCTTCCTTGATCCAGGCTGCCAAGCTTCATATCTTCATTAACTAAATGATGTTTGCCTGCCCCAGATGCTACAGCTGAAAGAGAGCTGCAAGAATTGCATCTAGTCTGCTCTGGACTGTGACTTTTCGTTTTAGAGAGTGTGTTTTAGAGCCTCTGTGTGGCCATACAGACATATGCTTTGGCCTGTTTCGGGGTCGTTTGGCTCCACCATTCACTGTGTGCCTGTGCAAGTAAATACTAGTGGGATGCTTGAATTCAGTCTGTTGGAGTCTCTGTGCTTGCCTTCCTGACCATGATACAAAATGCTACTGAGAGCTTTAAAACCTGCTTTCTGTTGCTCAACACTCATTCAGAGCTAAGGAACCTGAAAAAATCCAGTGCTCCATGGGCTTGTTCTGTTTGACTGGCTCTGCATTGGTATTAACCTTTGCAGTAGCTACGAGCTACAATCTCATCTGAGAAGCTCTGAAGTTGTTCCTTGCATTTTGCTGCCTCAGCTGGAGGTAAAAATAGCAGTGAACTCCTAAGCCTATTTGGAAGGGTGATAAAGGTCAATGTCCTTGTCCTCCAAGTTGCAGCCTGGGAGGTTCATTTGGGGAATTGTTGGCACAGGCAGTGCTGCACTGAAGCAGGCTGTCCCAGGGAGCGGCAGAAACTCCATCCTTGGCTCTCAAAATTCAGCTGGATAAGGCCATGGCTGACCCGATCTGATGCTGGCCTTGGTACCACTTTGAGTGAGAAGTGTCATGGGAAGGGACCCTGGAATGTCTCCAACGTTTCTATGTCTCTGTTGCAGAACAGCTGCTTTTTATGAATGACCGATTAACGAGGAGTATTTAATTAGCGCCCAGCACTGTGGGTTTCCAACGAAATCACTGCTGGTGGTGAGAGACAGCATTGTGATGTGGTTTGTTTGGTTTTTTTCCCTAATTTTCACCTTTTTATCTCAGCACAGGGATTTGGGCAGCGGGGCAGAAGAGATGTTACTGTATCCAGAATATATCCCACAGGTTTAACTTTGGCACCTGTCTCTGTGTGAGCACACACTTCCCTGCAGAGTAGTAGGATACAGAATGAGGCCCTTTTTCCTCTCTTTGCCCTTCATGTCTGGAGAGCTGAGTTGCTTCTTCACCCTTGGAATATTTTCTTCACTTGCGTTATTCCACAAGTATTTGTGCCCTGTCCTGGGATGAAAAGTCTGAGCTATGGTGAGCTGTCATCATTCAGCTCCACAGATCACACCTGGAAAACCTGGGCTCTCCTCGCTCTCCAGAAGCAACCATGACAAGCTTCTTGTAGCTTCTGATTGGCGTTTCCATTTTGTCATTCCAGGCTGTTTCGTGACACCCAAGTGATAACTTAGTTCTGATAGAGCCAGGAGAACTTCAGCCTGATGTGATAAAGCTGAAAAGGTTGGAGGTGAAGTCTGATGCAAGTAGCTGGGGGGTTACTTAGAGAATTACCTTGTACAGAGAAGCATTTGACTCAGCATTGTCCTGACAGGGCCTTAAATTATTTGCAAGTGGTAAGAGTTCTCTAATGGGATGAACAAACACACGAAGGAAGAGCTAAACAGCAATTTGCACTTTGGGCACAAGCAGGTTCTCAGTTCTTCTCTCTTTTCATGTAGAGGATTTTCTGTGCAAACAGCACCTCAGGGCTGCTGGAAAATCTTGAGATAGTTTGTTTTTTGTATGTAAATGTGTTCTCTTCCTCCAAAGTGCATGAGAATGAAGAAGAAAAAAGGGAATTTTTCTTAGATGGCCTGGGGAAAATCTTCCTTGAAAAATCTAATAAGGATCAAATTAGTGCAAATAAGATTTGATTAGCTCCAGAAAGGGCGGTTTCACAGGACTAATCCTTGGCTTTTTTTTTTTTTTTTTTCCCTTGGACTACTTAGTTATCAGGCAACGGTAGGATTGCTTTCATCTGCTGGAGGCAGGAGACAAACGAAGTGATGTGCTGAGCAACACACTGTCATCCTTCCTGCCATATCCATCCCTCTGGTGTGGAGCAAAAGAAGTTAAAACCTTGTAGCATTTGTTTGGGTCTGGCCCTTGGTGACAAAGGATCCCACTGCAATAGATGTGCAAACTGTGCCAATTGAATCAAATGTCCATCCTCCAGTGGAGCTTATTCACTCTCCATCTAACTACAAACACTTGTTAAGTCTGTGCTTTTGAGCTAAATATAAGCCTGAGCTTGTTCAACAGACCATGTCCTCTGCTCCTGTTGGTAACCTGCAAGTTGGGGTGAGGAGAAGGATCTTGTGTGATCTCCAGTGGTGGAACACCAATGTCCCATGGCTGGGTGCGTGGTTCAAGGCTGACATTCCTAAATTGTCCGGCTCCAGGAAGACTGGGATAACCTAGAAAGGTTTTAGGTCAGCTGAATAAAGAACTCTGAGTGCTCGAGTTAGAGGTGTGTGAGGTGTTGTGTGGGTTATTTTTTCTTTGTTTGTTGTTTTAAAATGGGTAAGGAACCTTTGACAATGATCTGTCTCCTGAAATTCTGGTAGGATGAAATCGGACAGAGATGAGAACTTGGATTTTTACCTTCCTTCTCAGCTCTTTTGCAGAGCTTTGCAGAACTGTTTACCAATAAAAGAAGCTTTTCTTGTCTTTCTGGAGTCGTTATTACTTTGTTTCAAGGAGTACTTGATGGTGAAAGGAAATATCCAGTGAAAGTAAACCATTCCTAATCCCAGCAGCAGAGCCTTTCCTTCCTTTGTAACTGAGACACAGCAACTGAGAGAACTGGATAGAAATACATGGGCTCATTTAACATTCTGGCAATCTGAAGCAGACAAAGTTCATCTTAAATTTACTTTGTCCCCTAAAATATCAGCTTGGTGAGACGTGCCCTTCAGGGATAAGTTCCTCTAATCATAAATAAAACATGTGCTTTCCAAGGAAGGCAAAGGAAGGAAAGAGAACTGAAAGATTCAGCAGTAAATTAAGACTGTTGCTTTGCTTTACTGGGGTGCTTTTCTCCTTAACAGTGTTGACGTCAATTTTGGTTGATGCAGGCAAAGATTCTGTTTTGATCTCTTCTCAGTTCTTAAATTTTACTTTATACTGGCGTGAAACGATTTGGGGTGTTTTAAGTAGATTTTTTTTATTTTATTTCACCTCCTGGTACATAATTATGCTTCTGAAAGAAAGAAAATTCAAAATTGGGATCAGATTGCCAGTTACAGGAACTTCTCTTGCATTATATTTACTGCAGCTGCTGAATTTCTGGCTCTCAACCATCTTTATTATGGAGTAAAAAATATGTGAGGCAGGAATCAATGCCTTACATAATCAATCCACCTTCTGCAGCGAACTTCTGCTTTGGCTGGAATGCTAAAAGAATGTTTGTTTACCAAAGATGAATTTTTGTCTGTCTTTAGGAAGATTCTTTAGCTGCTGGAGCAGATAATCTCCTGTAGGCTGTAAAAGAGATACTAAGGTCAGTACAAACCTTTGTGTTTTGCCCAGCTGGGCTGGTGAAAAACAGACACATTTGCTAGAAAAAAATGCATTTGGGGGAGCTGCTGTTGAAAATAAAAGAAATGAAAAAAGAAATAAAAGGGGGCATAAAAGCACTGTTGTGCCTGACCCTTTAGTGGGAACTTTATGGTTCCCTTATTGGATGTGCAGGGATGTACATGCATCCAAGAAGAACCTCTCTCAATGAGCTGGAGCATTTGAAAAGTGGGAGGAAGATCTGGGCAGCAGTGAACAGTGGTTACAAACACTCCCTGGTGGCCTGGGATTTATTTCAGGGGCTGCTTTCCTCGGACCTTTTGTGCTGTTCTGGCTGACTGGTGATAACCAAGCTGCTCCCTCTGGTGTGTGGCCAAGTGTCCACGCAGCAGATGATGCTTTCCATGAGGATCTGCAGTGATTTCAGGATGGTGGGAATGTTTTGGCTGACTGTGGCCTGAAGTGAAGGCAGAGAGCTTTAGTGTTCACCTTTCTGTTGCTCATACAAATCTGAGCTGCTTATTGCCGTGGTGGATGGTGCAACATCTGGAATTCACACCTGGGTGACAGGAACATGCTTCTGTTGGATGGTGATTGCACAGGTTAAAAGCAAATCCCCCTTGCTCAGTTCCATGGAGCTGGGCAGAATTTGCCTGTCAATGGCAGCAGAGAACTGCTCCCAGGATCTCAATCCTCAGGCTGCGTAGGCATTCCAGTTAATGGGAACTTCCCAGTCTCTGCTTCCCGTTCTTCAGGCCTCGTATTTCCAGCATCCAGAAGCATCAAGCCTTTTGCAGAATTGCATGTCTAAATCAGAGCTGCCTTGTGAATTGGATTGCTTAATGGAATGAGCACTGCTATAATCCTAAGTAATCACCAATATGCCGACGTCTCAGAGGAGGGGAGAAAAAAGAATCCGTGAAATCATTTTTTATTGAAACAGTAATGAAGTAGATTGCCTGGTGTGTGCATTGCTGGATTAGTCACATTGGGCTGGAGCACAAGCCATTATTTTGTGCTGAACTGTTTCACTTTAACGAACAGCAAAATTATATCCATGTTTGATTACTTGGAGGTGTAGTAATGGGGCAGGTGAGAGCATAATCCCCATTTTTCTCTAAGAAGGGTGTTTTTTCTGATACTTTATGTCTCCATCTTGTTGACACAACACAACAGCACAATAATCCAAGGTCTTCATGGAACATTTACTAATTTTGATCCTTAGGTAATTCCACTGAATGTTTTGCAGAATCGTGGCTGGTTTTGCACAGAGTAACAGTGATGGATTCAGAAGGCTTTGCTCTGCTCCTGCCACTCTAAGTGTGACTTGTAGTTTTCTGCTTCTAATTGATAGTAAAACAGATGCACGTCCCATTTTCATACCATGATGAAGGGCACAGTGCTGCAGCCTGTGGAGCGTGAGATGTGTTGGTTTTAAAGGATTGAAGGACTCTGGTGCACTCTGAAATGTCTCAGGTGACTTGAGGACTTTTCCCATGCTCATGAGCATAACTGAGCCATTTGTGCCTTGTATCCTGCAGACCTGAAGCTCTTCTGGGCCAGTTCAGTCTCTGATAAACTCTCCTGCAGTGGTTACTCCAGTCCAGGTCTACTCTTGGGGTTTTTCTAGAGCAAATCAGAGCATCTCAGCCTGAGGTTGATACCAGCTTTCTAGCCCTTACCCACCTCTACTTCTTAGTTATCTAAATACTTAAAGTCAGCACAAGGGGATTTAGAAGCATTTATGCTCTTCATAGGCTTCTTGTTCTAAAACCACCTAAATGCTTCAGATTTCTTCAACTGATCTTGTGAATGAAATGCTAGAATTCCAGGTTTTGGGCGTATCATTGTGTTTGGAAAATTTACCTCGTCAGCCACGGGATTACAGCTCCTGTTGTTGCTGTGCAGAGTAAGTAAGTGTATAGAGTAAGTAAATTGTATGGAGCTAGAGCAGGTAGAAAGTAGGGGAGAGGAATCAGAGAACTAAGGCATTCTAACCTCAATTTCCCAATTTGTTTTAATCTGCTGTCACATTGCTGAAGTGTTGCCTCATTCTGCATGTATGGTTTTTGCAGGGCAGGGTTAAGGTTATGCCAGTGCACCAAATGCATATCCATCACAGGTTTGGATTGCCAATCTTAACTCACAGGTCTCTGTGTTTGCTTTGTATCTGATCTTGTAATGAGTGCAAGGGTGAATAGTGAATATTTCTCTGAATGTTTTAGATCAGCTGCTCATAGTGGTCACATCCTACTCTTAGGTGGCAAAAATGTTAAACCTTGACTGTTCCTTCAGCCTTAACTTATTGATGTGTGCTCTCAACTTACCTTGATGTATTTTCTTTTTTCTATTTGAGTCTTTCCACTAGGAAGTCCACACGGCCTAAGCCAAGTTCAAATTATTGCCTTTTTTTTTTGTGCTTTTATTGGTACTGTTTCCTCAGTGCAAGAGCAATCAGAACCTGGCTCTCTGCTTGGGTATGATCCATCACTATTTGAAGGCACTGGTTTGCCACTGGAAGGTGTCCATACAGTTGACTGAGTGCTACCATTTTCCCTCCTTTCCCAACCCGTGTCAGAAATGCATTTTTATCCATATGTTCTGGGCAACAAGCAGTGCAGTGTGAAGGGCAGCCAACTGAGGCAGGACAGATCTCAGATGTGAGCAGTGGCTTTATCACTCAACAGCCAGCTGGGAATTTTCCAGCTGACAGATGCCAGAAGATGGCAAGTTTGTTGGAGGGATGGAATTCTTGTGGGAATGCTTCCTCTGAACTGGCAACTGAGGAATACCTGTCAGGTCAGAGAAGGGATTCTGATCAAAGGGAATAACCAGTTTCCTGGTGCTAGGGCTGTGCTGTGGGAGTGTGGGGCTCAAAACTTGTCGTTTGTAGGAATTTTCAGCAAGGCCAGATGTAAAATGCAGTGAAGGCCATCAGAGTGGGCAGGGGGCCAGGGCACAGCCTGTAGTTTTGGTCCCCAGATAGTTAAAATTGTGTTTTATAGAGGGTGGAGTCACACCCTTTTCAGACATGAGGCAATGAATGGATGTCGCAGCAAGAAAAATCCAGTTGGATATCAGAGTGGGTGGAATCCACCACGAGAGCAGGTAAGAGCTGAAATGAGGTCAGTTGGGAAAACTCTTTGGAGACATTCAAAACTCAACTGGGTGAGGCCCTGGGCAACCAGACCTCACTGATGTGGGGTCCTGGCCTGAGCAGAAGGTTGGACAAGCCCATGGAGGATTCCTCCAACTTCAGTTACTCTGTCATTGTCACAGTCATCACCTGGACAGCTTGGAAGGCCTGGAAGGGAAGGGAGGAGCCTCATCATAAAGGTGTGATGCTCTGAGACATTCTGCGAGTTAATAGAAATAAAATTGGTGCTCACAGTGGGCCTGAAATTGCAAGAAATCTTTCCAAGAAGAGTTTTGTTGTGGAAAAGTATAGTGACCTGGAGGAGACGGAGTGTCCCTCCCAGCTTGGCAGCCCTTGGCAAGGCTTGTCTTCAGCAAAAGCTGCAATCTGTTTCTCGTTCAGCAAATGAGAATTACATCCCAGCTGCTGGAGAGTAAAATTTAAACTGTCTGGGCCAGTCATCTAGATCCAGCATCATAATTCCCGTGTCCTGTCAAGGCCACTCCAATGCCTTGCTGGAAGGAGATGGGTGAGCCTTTGTCGCTGAGTGTGAGGTGTTGAAAGGCTTGTCCAGTACAGGACAGGCAGGACTGAGATCATGTACAGTGTCTGTCTTCAGAACATTACAAGAAGGGAATAAGCTGTTGTGCATGTTCCCCAAAGGCAAGGACAAGAAATATTTGTATGATATGAGGCTGCAACAAGAGATGTTTAGGGCACCCTTCAGGAAGGATGGGTCAGTGCTCGGATCTGCAGGGATGGATCTGTGGAATGGAATCACAGAATATTCTGGTTGGAAGGGACTCACAAGGATCATCGAAGTCCAACTCTTGGCCTTATGTGAGACAACCCCAAGAATCCCACCATGTGCCTGAGAGCCTTGTCAAACACTTCTTGAACTCTGTCAGGCTTGGGACTGTCACCACCTCCATGGGGAGCCTGTTCCCTGAGGGTAGTTTTCCACCTCAGTCTAGATAAACCTGTTTGGTTGTGTCTTGGACCAAGAGGGTAAACTGAGACCAACCACATTTCTATGCTAGTTTTGCTCGGTTTATATTTGTAGGAACAGAATACACTGAGAGCAGTGATTACCATACTGCTGCTTCACATTGGTTGTCTTCCCCAAAATCCGTGGAGCTGCTTCACCTGTTTGAAGGACTCCTCGTTTCAGAGGCATAAAGGCTCAGAAGGGATGTCTGAGTGCTCCTGCCTTTAGGGCACGAAGCACGAGGTGGAAGTGGGCAGGAGGTAGGGCCACAGCCACCATTCTGTGTCATCCCTTCCCCAGGTTTGCAGCTGTCCTGGTGAAAACAGCGTGGCTCCTGCTGTCCTCCAGAAGGCCCGTGTTGGATACAAGGCCATCCATCACAACACAGCCTGACAGCTCCCGAGGCTGCACAGTTGTGAAAAACATGGATGGGAGAACAAGCTGTTCCACTTCAGGTCTCTGAAGTGGATTTGTGATGTCTGCACAAAAGCCAGCTCTGTCCTGAAATCAATCTGCTGCTTCACAGCACGGGAAGGTGCCAGGGCTGCTTTCTGCCATAGGGATGTTCAGGACAGCTGCGTCCTTTGTCTGCCCTGGGTAGTGCTTGATCCAGGTGACCTTTCCAGCTGGAAGGCCCTGTCCCTTTTCCTGCTGATGGGCTCCAGTTGCAGTGTTGCTTCAATACTTTCAGTTTTCTTTCTGAGGACTTTCCTCTCTCGTATATTTTTCCCTACAGAGTTGTTTGCCTTTACATCACTTCCCCTCCCTGACACGTTTGGGGTAAAGTAAGGAGAAGCTTTTTTCCTGCTGCTGTTTCAGTTGATGCTGGTACTGTGAGGAGCCCAAGGGATGCTGAGAAAAACGAGGCAGGATATAAAAAACCCTGCACCTTTATGTAATGTATCTCACTTTCCCATTCTGAGTGGAGATCACTGGTGTGCCTGATCTGAGGGGGAGAGGTTATCCATGTTCTGCTCAGTGATGCTCTCTCCTCCTTTCCTTTGCTCTGTGTTTTCAGCACATTCCCAATGGGGGTGATGCCAGCTTGTCTTGTGTCGCTCAGCACCGTTTTACTGCATCCTATAACATGTAAATCCCACAGATGAAACATGTCAGCAGGAAGCAAAACCAGCTTAAACTTTCATTTGGAAATGGCTGTTTTCATCCTTTAACCCGCAAGTCTTTGAATTATGAAATACCGGCCCTCACCTAGGAGCTGTAAACAGGGCAGCTCTGGGTTTTCTAGGCTGTACCTCTTAGTGTGTTTGTGCAAAAAAGGTATCTCACCTCTGGTTTGCTGTGCCTGATTTATGGTAGACTTTGCAAGCCAAGTTCTACTTGGGTTAGAAAGGCATGTGGTGAAAATTCCTGAAGAAAGCAGCATTTTGGAGCAAGTTAGAAATAAATGGCTTACGAATAGTAATGTTAGTTACTGCCTAAATTGTGCAGTCAGTGTGGTTGTGCCATAATTTAAAGGTAATAAAATTAAATAGGTCTATAAAGATGCATCTGCATAGTACAGACCTTGCTTACAGCTGCAGCAGGCAGTGGAGGGTCTTTGTGGGGCTTTTGGCTCTGGTCTGGAGCTGAATTCAGTGTGCACACATGAAGGAATAGACACATCTCTCACATTGTCCTCAATTGAAATTTGTGCTGTGACAGGCAAGAAAGAGGCTGTTCCTTTAGAATAAAAACATACTCTTTGTGAGCTGTTTGGTGATGAGGGCATAGACTAACAGGCCAGAGAAGAACCTATAGTAGTAGTAGACCTGACAAATCAGTTTGTTGGGATGTGGAGTGGCTTAATGGTTCAGAGCAGGGAAAGGCAGCTCCGAGTTGCTGTCAGGTTTCTGGAATAAAGTATCTACTTACACGGGCAAAATAGCTCATTGTAATGCTTGAATAGACTGTTATTTAAAGGCCCATGAGTCTCATTCTATATACAGCAACATTTCAAGGGGTAAAAAGACTACATTTATATTGGTATTTTATTAAAATTTATGCTGGTGCAGCAGTACTGGAGCTCCAGTGGAAGCTGAGTTGGCTCTTTCATTCAAAGTCACAGTTCTGCCTGCTCATAACTTAGTGAAAAATTACCTGTGGAGACAGAGGTTTCTCATCCTGATCTCAGCCTGCTGGGGTGTTTGGTCTTCTAAATGCTTCATAACCGCTCTCTGCTGCTGGGGGTTTTCAAGTGATGAGGCTGGGAAAGGTGTTTTCCTGGTGAGGCTTTCTCTATATTGAAGGTTTGAAGCTCCATTTTCTTACTTAACTAATTCTTTGCTGTTGCAGAGGTTGGGGACATGGCTTCATTGCTTCCTGTGGAAAAACAGAGGAGCTCTTCAGCCTCTGTACTGGGTGGGAGGGGGCCAGGAGGCACAAGGACGTGAAAGGCTTTGCCACCCTTGCACGAGCTAGCCAGCATAAGAACCCAAGGGCAGCTGAATCCTCTGTGCCCTGGCCCACACTCCATCCTCAGTTAATTATCTCCAGCTTGTAGATCTAACGGGAAGGGCTGAAGTCATCTCCGGTAGCTCTTGGCCCTGTGGCTGTCACTTGGCCTCTTGCCTTGGAGCTGGCGTCCCCTGCAACGTGCACAGCTCAGACTGAAACAGGAGTCAGTTCTGCACTTGTCCCACACTGCTAGTAGAAAGCAAAAATAATAGTGTAACCCCCTTTGTAGCTGGAAATAAAAATGACCTCCTTTTACTTAAGCACAGCCCAGTCTGGGTTGAATTGCAGCCACGGCGCACCCTCTCCATTAATGATCCGTGTTCCTGTAGCCTCTCTGCTCGAGGGATTTTGTGTTTTGAAATTATAGCTGCAAGTGCCTCATTGAGGAACTGTTGCAGTATTTTTGACAGGCTGTTTTGGTAGCTGGGAGGAAATTTGGGAGGATTTGCTTTTTTATTTTTTTTTTTTTTAAATTTTTTTAAGGGGGTGGTGTGTTCCCCTTTAGAGTTTTATTTCCATTTTTCCTTGTTCTTCTCTGTTCAGACAAACTAAGCCCTGTGCCCTTCCACCGAGGTGTTTTCTTTGTACATGCTGGGGTGGTTTGTCCACGGCAGCCTTGGCCCAGGTGATGTCAGAGCTCGGCTCAGTGAGGTGTCCTCAGAGACAGGAGCCACCTGTCTTCACTGTTCTTTTGAAGTTCGAGCTTGGCAAATCCCTGCTAGGGATGGCTGGCTGTGAATCCCTATTGAAATTCTGGCCCAGTGCTACTTTAAAAACCCTGCAGCAAGCGTTCAGGCTTGGAAATGCTGCAGCCTTAAAACACCACCTGACTTCTGGTTCCAGAGTAAAGTCATTCCACCAGAGGATCTGGTAGAGGTGTCCTGCATCGGTGCTGATGCTTCAGCAGAATTTACTTTCCTCTCCCATGACTTCCTCACGTGATTTCATCTTAGTGGATGCCTAAGTCACCTCTGAAAGTCACCTCTGAAGCCCTTGTCCCGTATAATATTCCTTGCTAAATAGTTCCAGCCTGCCTGCTGGAAGGCCCTGTTGTAGTTTAATACATGTAAATCCTCCTCTGCTTTGCGTCTTCAAGTCACCTTTTCCATGGCTGGACACATGTGCCTGATTGGCTTCACCTCAGAAACGTGAGACCTGGGTGAGCAATCCTGAAATCCAAAGTGTCTCGGGACTGTCAGGGATGATGTGCTTTGGATTGGAGGAGTGGACCTGGTCACTGGTGGATGGGAAGCAGGACTTGTGTGAAGTGAAAATACCTTGGAAGCTCTTGCGAGATGAAGGCAGGAAAAGCGATGCTTCAGTTCTGCCTTTCTTTGAGAGCTAAAATGTAGGTGTCCTCATTTTTTTAACTTGTGACTTTGTCATCCAGGATATGGTCAAAAAGAGAAACTAAAATGAGCAACTTGTTCTCTTTTTTTTTTTTCCCCCCCTCCAGAGTTGATAAACATATCAGCACGGATTGTGACCCAAGACTAGAAAACGTCTGGCTTCTTTCACTTGTTCTGTTCTTGGTTCTCAATAAGCAGAGAGAGGGTCTTTCGGTCTCTTGCTGGTGCTTTTATGATGCTGATGCTCAGGTGAAGCCCTCTGGCAGGGTTGGTGTGCTCCCAGTACCCCTGTTCCCATGCTCTTGCCTGTACTGCAGCAGCATTGCCATGTTCTGCAGTGGTTTTTATGATTTGATTAAGAATGTGCCAGGATGGTTACATTTGGATTCTCTGCCTTGTCTGAGTTGTTCATGCAAAGTCTCTCTTAGCTTTCCACGGTGCTGTAGGAGCTGTGGACTCTGTTCCCTTCCCACCTCCATTATTTAGGACTCGGTACAGCAAAGCTCTTAAGCCCAGAGTTTATTCTGAGCCTGCAGAGGATTTCTCTGAGAGCAGAGCTTGGGTCTCTGTTCCAAGTTTTGTTGTGATTATTTCAGTGACAATCAGAGAGCCAAGATAAGACAAGTAGAACCAAGACATGAGCTTGAGGTTTTTTAATTGCTTGCATCTCTGCAGTGAAGAAGCCAGTGTAAAGATCCTGTGAAGTGATGCAAATACAAAGCAGATGCTCCAGCTGGTCTGGACTCGTTCCAGATCTGTGTCTTTATGAGAAATATGTTCCTTGGATCTCATTGGCATCTGGAGGGGAGGTGGGGGGGTGCTGGTGGCTCCACAGAGGGACAGTGTCTGTGCTGGTGACAGGCCCAAAAGTGGCACTGCCAAAGAGCAGCTCCTTCTTCCAGTCCCCCAGCTGGTTCTGAGATGCTGATAAACTACATGGCTTTACCCAAGGCTTGTCTGTTTTGATGACTAAGCCATTATAAGAACGTGGAAGAGAAACGCTGAGGAGTTTTCTGCTTTGGAAGGGAATAATGTTGCTTGGTTGATTTGAAAGACAATTTATGACATCAGGTCAAAGGCAGTTGCTTCTGCTGCTTCCCAATTAAAAGACTTATTTATTGACAGATGGCTGAGGTGAGGAAGTAAAAAACCTGGATTTATTTTTCCTCCTAGAACAGTCAGCTTGCTATTGCAGTGGCCATTTCTCTTCTCCTCTGATTAGGGCCTTGTTTGTCTTAGGAGTGTGATGATACCAGTAATCATTGTGGCTCCTTTGATGCTGTGGAGATACCATCTATCAAAACTGGCCTGTGCTGCTTCAGTGACTCATTGTCCTTCTGGGATGTTCTGAGGATATGCCATGGAACAACTTCTGATTTTATGGTTACAGATGAGGAATTGCACTGAACTTTTCTTCTTCCTTTTCCATGTCCCCCCCTTGCAGACACCTCCCATCGGGTTAATCAGGCAAATCTATAAAGCTTTCTGATATCACATGTCATGGGAATGCTGTGGAGGTTTTGGGGACCATCAGGCTCACTTTTTGGCACCCCTGTCCAGGAGTGTCAAGGGGTTCTCTGGGTCAGAGGACTGGTGAACACGACCTACAGGGTTTTTAAGTCCAGGTGAGTCAGCACTGAGGAACAGCTCTGAGCTTTTAAATGAGTGAAAGAAAGACAGGACACACTGTTCTCCAGGACTGTGGTGGACAGGGCAAGAGGAAATTTAGTTCAGGATGATGAAAGGGAGTTTGGCTTCATATCAGGAGAGATTTTCCCAGGACTCAGTAGGGAAAACCATATGAAACAGTGGGACTGACTGAGAAGGAGACTGTGGAGTACCCACTGCTGGTGATGGTGTGAAATGGATCCCGCTCTAGTGGAAGGTGGAGAAGGATAGGGAATGTTGTGCTGCATATGGTACCAGCCAGGCAGGGCTTTGCAGTACCCCTGTTTGATGATGAGGGCTGAGGGCATTTGGAATGACAGAGGATGATGGAGTGGGCAGCTCGGTTCCCCAGGCAAATTTTAATGGATTTGGTACACAGGGTGCTTTAAGAGTCCCCAGGGCACAACACCTGGGCTTAAAGGGTCAATTCTCATCCTCAGAAGGCACTTTTGGTAAAAGCCAAAATTAAAAATGCTGAGATGACTTTTGCTGCATTATCAGCCTGAAACTCTGCGAGTCAGACTGAAGGGACTGAGCTTTGTGCTCCCTCTTTAGTCTGCACATTCTCTGAGTACCTCTGACTTGGTGCTGTGCTGGTTAACTCCCTCAAACAGCAGAAGGAAACACAGGAAGTGGGGGGAAAAACACTACAAATGCTCTTTTTTTTTTATTTCTTTCATCTTTACAAACTCACAGTTTTAAACAATGTGAGCTGTGCAGAGGAGAGCTGAATTGGGTGGCTGGAGGCAAAAACAGGATTGCTAAGGTAGTAGGCATGGAGAAACCTTTCCTAATAGGCACAGAGAGACTTTTCCTAATAGTAGGCACAGAACAAAATGCACCTCTAACTGTGCAAGTCAAGGAGGTCTCACAAGCACAACATGCAGTAGCATCTCAGTCTTCCAGAAAAGGGAAAATTACAAAACGTTAATAAGAGTTCTGGCAGGAGTCTGGGGAGCAGGATTTACCTTCCTGCCCTTAGGAGGGGAGCCATCAGGTGAGAGTGAGAGGTGTGACTCAGCTTGGAGTTGGTCACCATAAAACCTTTAGAAACAGCAGAGCTGCCAGTCAGGAAGGAGGGAGGAAGGTCCTCTTTGCTGCCCACAGCTTGGGACAGTGCCATCATCATATCCTCTTCTCTACAGCTAAGGTTTAATGTTAAAAAAAAATAAAATAATGTTTGAATAAAAATTGTAAAGAAACACCTTGAGTGTCTGGAGGAAGGGGTTGGGGGTGGGCTGAGCTTTTTGTTTATGGAAATTATGCTGTTCTGTGCTCGCTCTCCCCTTCCTCTTATTCAAATAAGATCACACTACCCTATCTCAGCTGCACATTTTGGGTCCTTGCACCCTGCCAGGAGAAGGATTTCTGTGGTTAACTAACAAGATAAAGCTGCCAGGCTCGGTGTTCAGCAAATGACCTCAGTTCTTAATCTTCTTCTCTGAAAATACCAGGTTACTGTATGAAATGTTGCAGAGAAAATGCATCTGAGGAACTGCACCGTGTTTTCAATAGATCCTGGCTTCAGGTGGAGGAAAAAGGTGGTGTAAGAATTTCTCTCCTTGCTGTATTTTACCATGATTTCTTGGAAGGCAGTTGAGATTGTGTTGGTGAGGTTCTCTTTGTTCTTAGTAGCTTTTAAACCCGTTGCTCCGTTTGAAGCAAATTACACAGATCTTGGGATTATTTGAATTTACAAATTAAGTCTAATTGCAATAAAAATTAATGATCAGTATTAAGATCCTATAAATTGCTTGAGCAATTAGTTAGTATTAGAAGTCAGAGAACTGATTCAAGAGGCCAGTGTGGAGTGGGGAATCCTTAAGAGCCAGGTTTTGCTGGCTCTACTGTGCTGGATTTTCTTATTTCCATGTGAGACAGAGCCAAGGGGACTCCAGAATGTCCAGCAGTGACTGGAAGTCAAAAGACAAAAAAGAAACATGTCAAGAGAGCTTTTCAAGTGCATTTTAGTTTTGTGTTACCGGCTGGTTTTTTTTCACACCAGATTTTTTTCTTCCCCCTCCATCCAAATGAGACAATATCCTCTTATTTTTTAGATTCTGCCAAAATAGAAAGACAAGTGATTTTTTTTCATGTAATTCCACCTTGCATCTGCGACTGGGACATGCTGCATATTTCTTTACATGGATTTTGTGAGTAGTTGTTGATGAGGCTGAACTGGTTAAGCTAAGTCCCTGGTTTGATTGACAATTAAACAAGGAAAACTTGGCCAGACTTCCCAAACCTGGCTTAGCCAGCAGCTACATTACCTGAATCCCTTTGGTTTTTCTACTGATTTCAATCACCTTTCCCTTGCAATGGACCAGCCTGGGACAATACTGGGAGAGTGGTGAGGCCCTGGCACAGGTTTCCCAGAGAAACTGTGGATGCCCCAATCCTGGAAGTGTTCAAGGCCAGGTTGGATGGGGCTTGGAGCAGTCTGGGATAGTGGAAAGTGTCCCTGCCCATGGCAGGAAAGTTGGAACTGGATGATCTCTAAGGTCCCTTCCAACCCAAACCATTCTCTGACTCTATGATTCCATAGGCAGAAGCAAATTGCAGACATGACATTTTGTCTCTCATGCCCTCACACCCATTAAGTGTTGGTTGGAGGCATCTCTAAGACAGACATGCACAGACACCCAGGCAGGTATCCAGGTGCAGCAAAGTGGAGGTTGGAGGGAGACCTTTGAAAAGGCTGTGATAAGTTGTGTTGGAGCTGCTGACCAGCTTTGAGTCCTTTAGAGGAAGCAAACAGCTCCGGAGCGCTGTCCCAAGAGGATGGTTGGGGGTTTCAAATAGTTACAGCTCATCCTCAGGTGAAAAATCCTTGCAAAGCGAGCAGCACTGCTGCAGCCCAGCTTGTACCATATCCAGGTAATGAGAACTGATGTTATATCAACTTACAGCCTCAGCTCTGTGTCCACAATGCTTCACTTATCTGCTTCTCCTTCCTATGATCCTTGCCTAAGAGGGACTTGTGACCGTGGTGATAATTATATCTCTCTATATATGTCTCCATATTCCGCTCCTTGAAGTGTCTGAAAGCTTCCTCTTTGATGTGATTCTGCTCCCCAGAATACATTATACTTTCCCAAAACAAGTACTGTGCTTGTTATAATTATTGCAGAAGTGCTGAGCGTTTTCAAGTGCTTTTCATCATCCCCAAATGTGGAAATGGATGACTTGGCGCTTTCTTTTTACTGCCAGCTGCTAAAGAGGCCAGTTCTGGATTAGTAGAACACAGTGAATCCATTGCAAAGGAGTGTCTGTGGTGGTTGCACAGCACTGGTGTTGTGTAAGGACTGTGACTGTGTAATGCTGGAGACTGGGCTTTATCTTCCACCTCATATATAGACTGGGGCTTTTGGTCTTTGAATTGTTTTCCAGTTGCACTCAGTTCTCAAGAGCAGGGACTGGCACGGGGCCACAGTGTCTGGTAGGAGAAATGGTCCTTCACGCTGTCAGTCATGGAATCAGAGAATCACAGACTGGTTTGGGCTGGAAGGGTCCTTAAACACCATCTAGTCCAACCCCCTTCCACTATCCCAAGCCCTGTCCAAGCCTTGACCAACCTGGCCTGCAACACTCCAAGGGATGGGGCATCCACAGCTTCTCTGGGCAACCTGTGCCAGGGCCTCACCACCTTCATTGTGGAAAAGTAAACAAAAAACAAAAAAACCCAAACTTCCTTATATCTAGTCTGAATCAACCCTCTTTTGGTTTAGAATTGTTTGATGGACCAAGCTAAAGCTCCACTGGGGTGGGACCTCTATGCTTGGTGCTTTACAAATAAAGGGCAGACTGATGCTGTTGTAATGCTCCAAGTTTGTGTTAATATTCCGAGTTTAACACTTGTTGTCATCTTCATCTGTCTTCTGTTCCTTGGGAGAAGAGAATGACACCCACCTGGCTACAACCTTTCAGGGAGTTGTAGAGAATGATAAGGTCCTCCCTGAGCCTCCCTTTTCTGCAGGGTGAACACCCCCAACTCCCTCAGCTGCTCCTCATAGTCTTTCCTGGAGATTTTAAAGTGGGGGACACATCACTTGTGCTGACTGATGTCACCCAGACCAGGCAGCTCTGTCCCTGCCAAATATTTTAACCAGATTTTTTTTTTCATTTTTGAAAAAAGGATTGGTTTTCAGAGTTGTACTCAAATTAGCCTGTGACTGCCTACAGATGGATTTCTATCTCCAGAGTGTTGTTTCTCTCTTCAACTTCTAACAAAAGCACTGAGAGCTACTTGCAAAAAATCAATATTTCAAATTAAATCCCCAATGAAAATTCTCAAGAGAATTCAGCTCCCCAGAAAGTTTAATTCAATTTATTGTCCTTAGAAAGAAAGTACACAACCTATTATTTTAGGGAATGGGACATAGCCTTTGTTGAGCTGCATAAACATATTATGGACACAACAAAACCATAAAACTCTTTGGATGCAATTTTAAAAATAAAATTTCACTAAGCCTTCGATTAAGTAATTAATCACTAAGGAAGACTAATACTCTGAAACACAGAAACTTCTCCAGATGAATTTGTTCTTTGCAGTGAGCCACCTAACCTGAAGACATCTGTGGCTTGCTGGAGAAACTTCTCCTTCTGGATTTTAAAATAACCCTGGCCCTTCTTAGCTGGAAGTGCTCAAGTGTCGGATTTAATGATGATATATCAATTTGGCTAATGAAAGTCAGTAACTCTCCCTAAAAGCAAGCTTTGCCTGCAGAAGGTTTGCAACTTATTAATAATGGACTTATCTCCAGCGAGGAATGCTGTGGAATGAGCTGGATACTACTGACTGCTTTGGGACCCTCCAGGGAACAGAAATTCCTGTATCACTTGCCAGCTCCAACTTCTTTCCTGAGGGTGATGAATATTTTTACTACAAGCCCAGTGATGTGGCATCAATCAGGTTGGTCTCTTTCCCTTTTCCTCTTTCACTGCTCCCAGGTAAGAAGGTGGAGGCCAATTCTAACACATTCCTGCAGGGATTACAGGTGGTGGAAGCTGATGTTGGTTCACGCAAGTTCATTTTGCTGTTAATAGGTACTGGTTTGGCCTTTAACCCTTCCATCTTCTTCTTTAAATTGCTGGCTGTGCATTCAGAGATTCCAAACACTAGTTGCTGTAATTCTTCTTTCAACCTCATTTTCTCAGGATATGAGGCAATAATGTCGCTGTCATTGTGTGTGTGTGGTACTCGTCTCATCCTCTCCACAGTTTTGAGTCTCTTGGACCATCCAAAAGGTTCAAGAGATCCAAACTCTTGCAATCTCAGCTGAATTAAAATTCCAAGACACTGTCTTTTTTGCTAGTTCCGGGCATGCAGCAGGCAGAGTAAGGAAAGAATTCCTCAGCAACTGGCTCTGGAAAAGTCTACAGTATGAGCTCAACCCTTCTAGACAGAAGAAGAAGAAGCAGGAGGTCCTTATCTACTGCTGAAGTTCTTCAGTCTGAGTTTGCATCATCTTGGGTACCAAAGCTAAGTGATTGCAGGAGACAAAACTGAGGAAACCAGGATTTCTGTTGGAATCACTTCTGGTTTTCCCAAGTTGTTTGTTTTACTCTGTCACAGTTATTTCCCTGTCAGTTATGAACTTAAGCTTTTTGTGGGTTGTGTGCATGCGTACTGAGGGTTCACGTGTATTCAGGGTTCAAGAAGCAAATGGACTTAAAATAGGTCTATTCCCAGCTGGGAAGCAAGAGGTGGTACTTCTGACATGGCTGGATAGTCAACAGTATCCGTATTGTGTGGATGTTGCCTCAGAAATGGATTTTGGTAACTCAGAGGAAAGGCCGCTCTCAAACCACCCAGGGATTTTTGTGGTGCTGCCTCTGCTGCTCTATCCCTTTGGAGGCACAATCTGACCTTGTCTCCCAGAAAGAGCTCTCTGCTTGGGCTTGGCACTGCTTAAATCCTGGTCAGTTCAGTGATCCAGGTAATGGAATGGGCCCATGAGCTGGGTGCAGCTGAAGGGAGGAAGAAGTCAGAGGGGAGAGCGTGGCATCAATAGTTGTTCAGGAAGGGAAGAGATGGAAACACCTGAAACTGGCTTTTCTGTCAAAGCCAGCATCTTGTCAAACTGTCCCCAGGGTGTGAGTCAGATCTCTGCAGCCTGGCTGGGCTGGATGTGGAAAACTGATCCACGAGCTGCCATGGCTCAGCTTGACTGCGTCCCAGTGCAGTCATTGCTGCGACAGGACAAGAACTCAGATGAGGTCTTGAGCACCCCAGCAGTGACTGTGGCAGCATCAGCCACCACAGGATTCATATGTCACCAGCAGGTAGCGTGGTTATATAAAATTAATTTTGTTTTCAGGCAGGGAGCTTGCTGCCCTGTCAGCTGCGGCAGGGAACAGCTCTGTGATGGGAGCTCCACTCTGGATTTCCAACATGGGGTTTGGAGGCTCTGAATGCTCCTCTTCTGCCTGGAATACAAACTAGTTTCTTGAGTCTTTGTGTGTGATTGTTACCTGTGGTTCACAAAACCTGTTGCACCTGAACAAAGGAGGGTTGAAGTGTGGAGAATCTAATTTGTAATAAAAATGCAGCGTTGGTTTTTAAGGCTTTGGGTGACCATGGCAAATCCAAAGCACTGGAGAGCTGAGCTTTTGGTGTTTTTTAGGTGATGAGCACACAGGTGTAATATGAGGAGTGGGTTCAGCACACGTGCTTAGATTTGTCTGCATGTAAAGGTGCATTTTGCTGTCCTGTGTTTTGCTGCTCTGGTGAGTCTGGGACTGGTGTGGTCTGAAATGTCACCTCAGCAATGCAGGACCCATTGCCCTCTTGCTGTGGGGATGTGCTCCGATTTCATGCCCAGTGTATGAGCTGTGGCAGCTCTAAAAGAGTAATGCAGCTCCCCTGATGCTAAACATTTGTGGTTTTTGCAGAGATATTGGATAAAGTGAAGATAATGTGTATTTAGAGTAGTGTGATCTTATAGTGCTGCTTGCCTTCCTTCTAGGAAGTCCAGCTGTGAATGCTCAAATGGTCTCTAGTGGTGCTTGCCAGCCAAGTATTTTTTGAGTGTAGCAGTGAGCATCTACTTACTCCTGACTCCCCAAACAAAACTAGTACAGACCAGTGAAAAATGTGGAGTCTCCAGTAGGCCTTACACTCTTTTCATTACATTACTGCTTACGGAAGTTTTCCACTTGCTAGAAATACTCTGGTCATGTGGGCTAAAAGAACGTGAGACTACAAGGGCATGGGGTGTGACTGCAGCCTTTCAGCATCTCTTTGCTCCTGGGAGGTGGTTGTGCTGATCCCAGCCAGCTCCTACAAGGTGTCTCTACTGATCACAGGCTGTTCAACGGGGCAGAGCCTCAGCTTAATCAAATAATCTTTGGTGCCTCCAGTATGATTGTGTCTATCTGACTATTTATAGCCTGATACCATGTGTGCCAGACACGTGTCCCAGATTGTGTCTGAGGGTATGTTTGATAACAGATTTACAATTGCTGGAAAGAAGTGTGGCGATGGGCACGGAATTTTGATGGCTCTCCCTCTGCTGCTGCTGTGGTTCGGATTTGTGATTCTTAAGGATGTTGTAGAAATGCAGAGGTGCTGCAGCAATGGGTGTCTCTAGGGGCTTAATGTATTTACTTCCAGGGCAAACATGGCTGTATTTTTACCCTTGATTGGAAGGGAGAAATGGGCTAGCAGTCATTTCAAGAGGTTTCGGGGAGGGTTTTTGTAGAGAGACAATGAAGGTGGCTGGTAGATAAGGCTATATAGGATATGGGGGATACCAGGTGGATGTGTATGGTGCAGTCACACAGACATAGCTGCCTATTTTGTAATTCTCTATCATTTGCAATCTTGATATCAAGACTATATGGCCTTAATTTGGCAGCACAAACTCAAAGCTGAACTAAAGCAGAAAGCCCCAAATGAGATTCTGCTTTGTGTGAGCAGGCAGAATGGATTTTCCCATGGGATGGCTTTAAAAGCAAAGAACTGTAAATATTGTAAAAATTCCCAGAGTTTACTTCTGCCTTCAGCTGTGAGGTTTGGAGTGAGGCCTTGTGACTCTCCTGCCTGCAAACTCTGGAGCTTGTTGCTTAATGAAAACCTGGCAAAAAAATCTTGGCAGTTCCTGAATTACCATCTTCATTTTTCTTCATCTCAATCAAGAAGGCTCATCTTCACAGCAGATGTGGACAGCTACAGGCGAGTGCTCTGTGCTCATTGCATCTGAGTTAAGAGAGGGAAGATCTGCCTATAGAGAAGGAAAAAATGATATATAGACTAATTATTCCCCCACTGCTTTCTGTTTTTCTCAGTCACAGGTGGAAAACTTCAGCTGTAGCTTGAGTGTGACCACTTGAGCTCCTTCAGCTTGAAATGACAGGGAAGGAGCTTTACAAGGGGATTCTTCGGAAAAAAAATCATAGAACCACAGAATCACAGAGTATCCTGAGCTGGAAAGGAGCCACAAGGATCATCGAATCCAACTCCTGGCCCTGCAAAGGACAACCCCAACAATCCCACCATGTGCCTGAGAGCATTGTCCAAACCCTTCTTAAACTCTGGCAGCCTTGCTGTTGTCACCACTTCCCTGAGGAGCCTGTTCCAGTGCCCAACCACCCTGCAGATCTCTTTCCTGGAGAGATGGAACTGTGGCAGAAGTGGAAGGAGGGTTTCTGTGCATGTGTAGAAAAGGGATAAATCTGTAGGAGAACAAGGCATCATCTGTTCTCTTGCTCTGAGAACAGCTTGTTTTTACAGAGATCTGTCCCTTCACATGGGAGAGCTTTGTCAACAACAAACAAAGAAAAAAAAAAAGGAAGAAAAGTTAAAACTTCCTGCATAACCTACAGTTCCCACTGGTCCCAAATAAAATGAGATGTGAGCACCTCTCTGACTTTAAATAGCACATGGGTAATCAGTCCTCGGGGTCTGGTGATAGCATCAGTAACACTGATTGGATTCAGGGGATTAAGCAAAAGAACCAAATCTGTGCTGCTTTCATCTGCATCGGGGTGGCTGAGGAAAAAATCAATACTTGTTAGCTAAATAGGGACAATATTGTCATCCCTGGAAGTTATTTTCCATTCTCTGTGCTCTATTTAGAGCTTGTGAATGATCTGGAGTCCATCCATTGCAGAGGAGACAAAGGGTGATTTGGGAGTTAAAACTGAAAACGGGTCTGAGGTTTGGTTTTGATTCTCTGCTGTTCCAGAGGCTCCTCCTGTGACCTTGGGGATGTTCTAAAGCTTCCTGCAAATTTTAGGCAACATCTCCTCACTCATTTAGAGGGGGAGCGACTGTGGGCTGGCAGCTCAGTTTATGGCCAAGTTCAGCCAAGTCTGTGTCCTTTTGTTCCTTGTGGGCTTGGATCTTTCTCAGTTTTGGTTTGATGATGGTGTCTCATCCTTCGGTGTCTGGAGCTGCTTTATGAGCTTTCCACTCTCCACTCCCACTAGTCAAGCTGGAAAGTCAGAGGAGCTGCTGAACCCCTTTGTGACTCTGGCTGGTCATGGCCATGGTGTTCCAGCTTGTCTCTTTCTGTAACCTTTCCATACAAACTCCAACAACTCAGCCAGGAAAGGTCTCTGCTGTTTCTCTGTGCCTGTGCCACCTTAACTGGCTGAGCACTTTTCAGTGATTTATGATTAATAGAGACACTTTCAAGGGTTTGTGGGTTTTTTTTCCCTGTTCCTGCCTATGCTGACAGTGACCTTATCTACATTTAACTTTGCCTTCTGGATTCTTGAAGACAAGCATAGATTTAAGCAGTCCGAAAAGAAAGATTAAGCCATCCTTTTAGTTAATCTTCATGCAGAGGAGACTGTCTGCTCTTCCTATCTTGGGTTTGAGAAATTCTATTATACTACAGCATATCTCCCAGGAAGGATTTGAGTGATGATGTTAGCAGCCCACCTTACACTAATTTTTACACTTAATAGCACATGATAAGCCTCCTGTTGTCTGCAGAGTAGGATTTTCTTCTTGATAAATGACTCCTGTCATTTGTTGTGCTGCAGCATGAAAACATTTTGCAGTTTTCTCTCTGAGCAGTTTTAACTATCCAGCGTCTGCTGCCTGGTGACTGTTTCCACTTTGAACCCAACATACACCTGAGCCAGCGTTGTTGCTAGGAGGTTTATAGGAACTGGATTATGGTCATAGAATTCTCCATGGACTTCTTGCAGTGCACTTGGTAGAGCTGTGAGGTCTCTGATCACCTGTCAGTTCTCTAGGACATTCCTTTGGGTCTTCAATTTGTCCCTTCTTACAAAGCTCCCTGCCAAAACAACTCCCTTCAAAGACACTGCCCCCCTTAGTTCAAAGCCACTTGAGGTCTTAGAGCTCTCAAAAGCCTTCAAACCATGGCATTTCAGCCCATCTGAACCTGCAGAATAATCTCACACTTTTCCCAGACGACAACCACTGATAATCTCCTCTGAGACCTCATTAGAGAATGTAAAGATTTTCCTCAGTGGATTTATGGCTTGGTCCTCTTATCCTGGCAGTTAGAACATCCCTGTTTGCTGTCATTCATCCTTCTGTCCTGCCCTTCTTAGAGATACAGAATCATAGAATTGTTTAGGTTGGAAAAGACTTCTGAAATCAATGAGTCCAACCGTTCCTCCAGCACTGCCAAACCTAGCACTAAACCATGTCCCCAGGTGCCATATCCACATACCTTTTGGTGGCTCCACCACTTCCCTGGGCAGCCTATTCCAGTGCCTGACCACCCTTTCTGGCATTTTTGCTCCTTTACAATTTCCCTCTTTTATCCTCTATTCTTCTTCCATGACAATTTCCACTGTTTCTCACCTGCCTTTTACTGACTCCTCTGTGATATCTCTTCTTTTCCCTTCTTTTAATCTCTGGTATCTTCTTCCTATCTTCCTTTTTGCTGGCTTTTTCAACTGTTTCCTGACTACATCCCAAGTCATTGAGGCGGGCTTTGTAAAGCTGTCTTTGTAAAGTCACTGCTGGGCCTGAACACTGCCATGTGATATATTTAAAACTTATGCTTTTAAAAACCATAACAAAAAAAACTTTGGACTATCTGCTTCACTTTTACAGACAGAATGTAGGCAAACTGCTGTGTTGGCCAAAATGATGTGGTCTTTAAATCACTGTGATGTTTCTCATTGTCAGGCTGAAATTCTACCACCCCAGCCTAAAACCAAAGTGCTTTCAATTCTGTATGTGCAGGCAAACCATCACTTGGTGTTAAATGCATTGATAAAATGTTCTACTCAAGTGTGCTCAGTGAAGCAAATGTTACCCAAACTAGATCCATCTTCTCTGCTGCAACATCTTTTTCATGTCTAAGACTTCTGTTAAGAAATCAGAGAGCTTCCAGAGAAGAGAAGGCTTCGAGGTGACCTTATTGCAGCCTTCCAGCACCTGACAGGAACCTACAAGAGAGATGGAGAGAGACTTTTTGCAAGGCTGTGATGGGATAGAAAAAAGGGGAATGGCTTCAAACTGATAGAGAGTAGACTTAGGTCAGATATTAGGGTGAAATGTACTGTGAGGGTGGTGGGGCTCTGGCACAAGTTGCCCAAAGAAGCTGTGGCTGCCCCATCCCTGGAAGTGTTCAAGGTCGGGTTGGATGGGGGTCTGAGCAACATGGGCTAGTGGAAGGTGTCCCTGCCCATGGCAGGGGGTTGGAACTGGATGATCTTTGAGGTCTCTTCCAACCCACTCCATTCTGGAATTCTATGATATGATATTTCAGCTCAGTCTTGAGCATTCAAAATAGGCTGAATTGTGCCAAATCTGAGCCTTTTTGGATGTGCCCCGTGCCTTCCAGTGTGCATAAATTTAGTAGTGGCTAAGCCAAAGTCGCATCAGGTACCTGGTGGAGTCTGTGCAGCAGGTTTACGCTCTGCCCTTGAAAGTTTGTGATTCCTGCTGACACCAAAGAGTCCTATTTGTGGGCAAAGCAAGGATTGGGTGGTTGTTTCCACATTGGTGAGACAGCCTGGCAGTCAGAGAGAGCTCTTGTGCTTGGGTGTCATGAGGGCTGACAGCTCCCCCGTCAACTTGAGCTGCTGCAAAGCTTCCACATAATTGTTTTTACAGCAATTTCACTCTTGAATTGAAGCCTTTCTTCAGGGGAAGGTGGCTGTAGGCACAGGCAGTTGCTCCTGCCCTGCTACTGCTGGGAGTGGGTTCTGCTCTCCTGGGTCGAGGTGGGCACTTACACCAGTGTCATGGAGTAACTCCAGTGACTTGGTGATCAAAAACCTGGTCAGAAAAATATGTTTCAAAGACAGAGCTCAAGCTTTCACTTCTTTCAGCCTTGTCTTGAAGCTTTGACTGGTATCTTAACACTCTAACAGAACCGGTTTCTAGGAAGTGTGTTACTGCCTTCCTCATTTTTTGCTGCTTTTGGTGAAACAGATGGATTTCAATGTCTCTTTGCTCTAGATTCCCCCTCCCCACAGGCACTTTCACAAGTTCTTTTCCCCAGAGAAGATAGATTAGTGATCAGAAGATCTCAGGCAACTTGCACAGTGCCTGCAAAAAGCCCCTTGGCCCTTGACTCCTCCTCGGAGCAGCGCTCAGAGTTTTCAGAGGTGCACACCTTCTGATGAGGCAGCACAGCAACTGCACATACACAAGTGTTTTACAGCTAAATGAGCAGAGATGGGGTTTACAAGCTGTGCTTTTTTTGGAGATGGATCAATCATCTATTGTTTAGGGGCAGGTTTTCAAACAGACCTGATTGACATGTTGGCTTCTGAGTGAAAGGTGCCTGTTTCAAAACTGAAGGGCTTTGGAGAAGTTTCTGCTCTAATATTTACAGCTGTATCCAGACAATTTGGGCTGCACTGAGGCTGCTGGGTTAGTTTTTCTTATTGACTGAATAGGTCTTATGGTCTTTGTCAATTTAGGTGGAACTTGGGCCCATCTTTGGCTTTACTTGGGCTGTTCAGTGAAGGAATAGAAACACCCAGGTGCACCTTTGCTGTGCCAGGTGAGGACTGTCTGGTCCCACTGGATTTTCCTGCAATCCTTGTCACAACCAGAATGGAGAAGCTGGTCAGGGAAGTCCCTGGCTTTGCCATGTAAGTTATAGCTCTGGGCATCATCAGCTGCCCTCAGCTCCCAAGAGTATTCCTTGCAAAGCACCCGAGTGCTGGAGTACTGGGAGTGACCAGAATCTCCTGCCCTGTTATTTACTGATGCTCAGGGAGGTCAGCAGCTTTCCTTCTCTTTTCACAGTTTGCTCCTGCCACGTGTAGGGAATTAGATCCCAGGCTGTGTTTTCAGGTGGACGTGTCCAAGGCTGTTATACTGTTTCTCTCTTTTCAGAATTATTCTTTCTTCCTGAAAATGGAGTTTCCCACATGATTACAGGCTATTTTAACTATTTGTTTAAAAGCTGGAAGAGATGAGCCCTCAGTGGGCTGCTTGGGTGGGACCTTCAGGGAGTGGGCATCTATACTGAGCTGGTGGGTGCTCTCAGAAGAGCCAGACCAGGTCACATAAATCAGAGTGGCCATTTAACTGTTGTTAATTGCTCTGGCTTAGGTCAGGCTGAGATCAACTGTGATTAGAGAATTGTAGAGCTGAGAACAGCGCTCTGATTTATGCTAAGAAGATTCTTCTGGAAGCAACATTTGAATCTGTATTTTTAATAGATTCTCAAGACAAAACTGTGCAAAGGCTCATTTCCTAGCAGTTCGTGTTAAATACGTTGTTGGTGTTTTGGAGCTTAAATATGTTTACAGCTTCTATAAGCGAAAGAAAGAATAGTCTCTGGGTATTTTACAGATATGTTGAATATCAGCTATGATATGACAGCAATAAGCACATCAAACTGTGGGTTACTGGCATCATTTATATGCTGCGTATGCAGAGGCTTTGTACATCACTGGGCTTTCTGCCTGACAACTGCAAGGATGTTAATTATTATGCCATAATTCATCAGTTGAAGTATCTTGCAGCACTGTTATTAAGCCAAATTCTGAGGCCTTTGCTAGGTCATTAAGCAAAAAGTAAGTAAAGGCTAATTTATTATGCTATTAATCAATAAATTAAATGTATTCAGAAGTCCTGTTTTGAAATGCAAGGTGCTGCTTAGGTGAAAAGTGAAGAAATTGAGTAAAAATATGTAAAAAGAAAAACTTCTAACTCTTCCTATCAGCTTAAATAATATTGGAAAACAATTATTTCTGCAGAGCTGCATGAGCCCAGATCAGTTCCTGATTTGAGGAGCTAAGGGGTTCACAAGAAACAACAAAAACGGGGTGGAATTTTACTCAGTGAAGTAGTTCCCATTCTTAACTTGTGTCCTCTTCCTCCTGTCTTGTGGCTCTGCTGTGGTTTGTGACTGAGGACCCTCTTTACTGCCCCAATGTAGACAAGGCATCACTTTTTGCATCAGTACCTGACAGGCCCAAACCCCACGGTACTGAAGAATTACAGCAAATATTTACTCTCCTTTCTGTCGTGGCAGCACCTGAGAGGCCGCCTCTGAAACATGAAGCGTGTTGTGCCAAAGCACCGTTCCCGTGCTTGACTTTTGGACACAGATCCTGCCCCAGGAGCGTCCAAAAGCGGACAAGGAAGTTGCAGGGAGGTGAATAAATTAGGACAGAGTTGTGAGGGCGTCTGTAGCAGAGGCAGACAGTAAACAAAACCCTCCCAAGCTCCCTTCTCATGCAGACAGTGGTTTGTGCTGTGAGGAGGCTGCCGGCTCATCGGGCTGGGCTGGCAGGGGTGGGATTTGCAGGCAAATCACGTCTGCCATCGCCCCACCAAATGAAGGGAAGTTGGAGAATGCTTCTCCTGCTTTCTTATTCTTCCACGTTACGTGGAGTACACGAGCGCCAGGATCATTAGGGTGAACTTTCCCCCGGAATTTCAAAACCAATCGCTTGTTTTGACATTTGCAATCTGGCTCTTCCCTGGCGTTCTCATGGTGGCTGTGTGGAGACGAGCAGCCTGCCTTCCCTCCTTCCCTTTACGTGACTTGAAAGGAGAAGTTCAGGCATCTATTGGATTCCCACGGAGAGACGAGTGCTGAAAGAGGAGCTAGCTAAGATTTCATGCAGATCGCCTAATATTTATAGTTCAGCGATTTAAAGCATATAATCAAGTTTGTTTGGGTGAGAAATGCATTTCATCCTGTTCCTATTGCCATGGGACAGCCAAGGAGGGAAGTACTAGTGGGAAGGGAGAGAACTGCAGGAGGGATGGAGCAGGGGGCTGACAGTAGCTGTCTGGTACCGGAGGCAGTTTCTTTTCAACTGAAGTGTCTATTTCTGGCTCATGCATATTATGGCACAGATATTTCCCAGAAGATAATGTGGCTTTTATTTGAAGCCAGCTTTTTCTGCTGACTCCAGGTGGAAAGCCAGGGTATTTGGGTTATGGCCTATATGTGCAAATCACCTTCAGTGTAGTAAGGAAAAGGGGCTCAGTCCACAGAATATCCGGAGCTGGAAGGGACCCACAAGGACCATGGAGTTAGACTCCTGGCCTTGCACAGGAAAACCCCCAAAATCACACCATGTGCCTGAGAGTGTCATCCAAATGCTGCTTGAGCTCTGTCAGCCTTGGTGCTGTGACCATTGCCCTGGGGAGCCTGTTCAGCGCCCAAACACCCTCTGGGTGAGGAACCTTTTCCTGGGTTTTATGTAAGGCTGAATCCTGCAATCAGTGTGGTCAGCCTGCGGCTTTTGAGCTACATGTGGCTTCAGCACAGTTCAGACAGGGTGACTTTGAGCAGTGGATCTGTGCTGGAGGAGCTGCTGTGGGATAAAGGAGGGGGATAAGGCACTGAGGACCAGGGCCACAAGAGCATGGCCAGCCCAGCCCCACCCTGCAGTGTGGTGGGGGGCAGTGGGCCTTTGGGGAGCTGCTGACCTACTTATACCCTCAGCATAAGAAAGATGTGGACATGCTGGAGTGAGTCCAGAGGAGTCCATGAAAATGCTCTGAGGGCTGGAGTCCTTCTGCTCTGGAGACAGGCTGGGAGAGCTGGTGGTGTTCACATGGAGAAGAGAAGGCTCCAGGGAGACCTTAGAGCCCCTTCCAGTGCCTGAAGGGGGCTTATAAAAAAAGGAGAGTGACTTTTTACATAGGTAGACAGTGATAGGACAAGGAGGAACAAATTTAAACTAAGATAGGAGAGTTTTAGGTTAAATCTTAGGAAGAAATTCTTGACTGTGAGGGTGGTGAGGTCCTGGCACAGGTTGTCCAGAGATGCCTCATCCCTGAAACTGTTCAAGGTCAGGTTGGATGACGCTTGAAGCAACCTGGTCTAGTGGAAGATGTCCCTGCCCATGGCAGGGGGTTGGAACTGGATGGTTTTTAGGATGATCCAACCCAAGCCAGTCTGTGATTTTGTGATTCTATGATTTGAAGGTCACATTGCCTTTTGCTCTCTGGAGAACAGAATGGTTGTATCTCAGCTAAATGGAAGTTTGGGGTTTGCTGCCAAAAACTCTGGCTCCCTGTGGTAATTCACTGCTGTTTAATTACAGTGGAACTGCTCTGCGTTGGCTTTACAAAGTTACACACAGGCTGCTAGAATGTCACCATCTCTGGGGTGGGATTGTACAAGGCTGGCCGGGCAAGTAGGTGCTTTGTTTTGCAAAATCTGGAGTTATCCGAGGGCTGCTAACGATCCTTTTTATCTCTGGGCAGCACAGCAAGGCTGGGATGGTGCTGACTCCTTGTGCCGAGGGCAGGGAGGCTGGTGCTGCAGGAGTTGTGTGAGGCTGTCAGCTGTCTGAGGGGGTTGTGATGTGCTCTCGGGATGCCTCGTCTGCCACTCCGTGGCTGTTGTGTGACAGCAGAGATGCACCAAGCAACCAGAGCCAGGTCAGAGCCTGCACAGGGGCTCTGCTCCGCAGTTTGGGAGCTGTCGCTGTTTATCTCTTCAGAGTCAGCATTGGAGGCCAGAACAAGCTTTAACCTCTGCACAGACAATAAGGGACACCCTGTCAGCCCTGAGATTTGTCTCCAGATGGGTTCAGCTTCAGATTTGTCAGAGAAAAATGCTTGGAAGCTCGTCACCAAATGCCAGATACGTTAGTGTTGTGTCCATCATGAACAAATAAGCTGCAAGAAACCGGGGAATGCACAGGAAGGGATGTAGCACTGTGGTGCAGAAAGGTCGTGTTCTGCAATGTGAGCAGCACATGGGAAGTAAAATATCATAGTAGAGATCATGGTTAACCCTGGTCACAAATGATGTGCCTAAAGCTGGAATCCATCACTGCTACAGCTCTGCAAGTGGGAGAGAGATAGAGGGAAACTTAACAACTCTATGAGTAAGAAAATCCAGTTGCAGCAGCAAGGCTCCCTGCCCTGGTGAGGTGCAGCTACTGTATTTTTGTTCTTTTTAGCTCCTTTCTTTCCCACTGCCTCAGATGTGAGTTGTGTGCCTGCCTTGTAAGGGCTCTGCTGACCTCTCCATGTCCTGCCTGTGACCTCCTGGCTGTCTTCGCTCTGCAGTGCTGCTCTTCACTGCCTGTTTAAGACAACTTCTCACAAAGGACACTCACACTTTCCCCTCCACTGCTCTTTGCACAAAGGAGGGACAGCAGCCACATCCTTTTTGCTCATTTCTCAGATCTCTGCTTAAAAATCTCATCTCCTGTTGAGCCTCCAAACCTCCTCAGCGAGTCTTAATACCCAAGGGCAAACCCATGGAGCAGTTTCTCAGGCCTGACAAGATGCTCTGCTTTGTGTCTCTGTGCTTACTGTCTGTGGGAACACAAGTGCTAAGCCAGGTGATTTCCACAGGAAGCGGCTCTGTTTAAAAAAAAAAGTGAGTTTTCCTGAATGTTTTCACTCTGTATTTTCACTCTATGCCAGCAGAAGTGACCTGAAACTCCTGCTTTTCATCAGACACCCTGGGGAAACCTTGCTATGGAATACTCATTCTCCCTTGATGCAAAACACTTTGAATCAGAAAGTGTTCCCAGTTGGGTTTGTGTGACCATGGCTATCACAGTGGGTTTCTGGTTTGTCAGATGTGATGTGTGGTCATACAGCCTGTCTAAACTGCCCTTGCTTTGAATTCTGGAGTTCATCTGGAGTAGAATTAAAGTCCTGTCCTGGGATGCTGTTGAACCCTGCTGTACATGAAAGGCATTGAAGCAGAGACCTGGTGGGTTTGGCCAGTTGTAATGTTAGATCCAGATGGGATTCATGACCATAATGGAAAAAAAGAGACCATTCCCTCTGAAAAACACAAACAAACAAACGAGAACCCCAAAAGCTTCCTTAACAGACTAGAAAGTATTTTTCTTTTCTCTTTTCCAAACTGAAGCTGCATTCTTTGCCTTTACCTGGATGCACAAGTCCAAGGCCTGTACAGCACTGGGACACTCACATGGAGCTAAGTCAGGCCTAAGCCTTGTTAAATGCAAACTCGTACATCTCTCAGCTGGGTCACCACTGTGCACAAGATCCTGAGCAGCCTGGCTCTTGTTTCCAGGATAATCTTCCTTCTTTTACTTCCTAGAGTACATGTTATGGTGGATCACACAGCGGGCAGAGGAGATGCTGCTGCTGTGACGTGTCAACCTGCTCCCGATGTGCTTGGCTGTGTTTCCACAGATGGAAAAACTCGCAGAAAAATGTCAAAAGGACCTGAAATATTTCATGTTTGTTGAGCTCAGAAACCTCATTTGAGTCTCTGGAACCGGTAAATTGGTGCTGAAGTCAGAGCAGTCTCTTAGTGTTTTCCTCCTGTAGGGCTCTGGTTGGTGCCCTCGGATTGCCGGCAGGGGTTTGAGGCAGCACAGATTTTGAAAACGTTGGCATCAAATTCTGCTGGGGAGGAAACTTTGACAAATGATGCAGAAGAGGAGGGGGAAAAGAGAGGAGGAAGACTGGGAGATGACCTCTGCCTCTGCAACTAAAAACGTGACCCGAACGTGGGTATCATGAGACTCTCCCAGCTCTGCTCCTGCCAATCACCTCTCCCTGACCTGTCGGCTCCATCCGTTTCCCAGACGCTTCCAACTGGGTGATCCTCCTCTCTCTGCCCCTCCTCCCTCAAAGCAGTTGAAGCCTTAATTCCTCCTGCACTTCCCTGTCAGCTGCTGTTCGTGTCAACTCGCAATATCCGCAAATAGCAAAAAATGGATCTCCTGCCTTCTGTTTGGCACCCACTGTGCCTGCCCCTGGCATGGACAGCCAAAACAACACGGATATCATGCAAGGGGAGGCTGCTCGGATCATTGGATCAGCATGGAAGGGAGTTAAGCACTGAAATTAATAAACAAGAGGGTTTGAATGCACACCCCCCAACTGCAGTGATTTTCCTCACTGAAGCACTGATCCATAAAGTTTTGAGCTGAGCGCTCTGTAAGTTCATTTAAAAATGCATCCAGTCCTGGCTGCAGGCATCTGCCAGGCTGGGGCCTGGAGTGGAACAGCAAATAGCTCAGAGGGCTGTGCTGCCTCTTCCTGACCTGGCTGTGATCCCTGCCAGTGTAGGACTCTGAGGGGATGGATTAATGGTGTCCTCAGTGCTCTGCTGTTGGTATGTGGGACTGGGGCACGGGAGTGGAACATGCTCATTATGGCTTTGCAGGGAGCAGAGGACTGGATGTGGGCAAGTTTTCAAAGTGCCTGGTAATTTTGGAGTGTTTCACACTAAGGACTATTCCTTTTTCAGACCTAAAGTTCCATTATCTTCTGACTATCAGCCCCATTTCAGCTTTCACAATGCATAGCTCCCAAATCAGCTGTTTTGTAGTTTTTTTAACAAAGCCTGGCTTAGGAAATGTCCCTTGAGACATCTGTGAAAGATTCTTGCTTGCAAAGCTACCTACTGATGTGCTCCTAATTACTGTAATCACATTATTTCAATGATGCCTCCAGTACAGAGGATTTTATCTTTCCTAATACAGGGTGTTTGTATTTGGATTTCCTTTGGAACTGGAAGTTGTGATTAGTGTTTCTGGAGCCTTCTAGGGAGTGTGTGCTCCCTCTTACTTTAATAAAGGGTGTATGGCCAAGGGAAAGGCAGTTCATCTCACTTCCATGTCATGAGATGCACTGGAGAGCAGTGCTGAGGGTCAGGATGGGACATTTTCAAGCCTTTACAGGGTTCACTTGGCTATTGCTGTAGTTATCTTGTTCTGGCAATTTTAAGTTTCACACTGACCTTTAAACTGTAAATCTCTTGAGACTGACTAGTATGGGGTTTTTTAAGTGTTTTGCTGATTTTTTTTTTAATTTGAATCATTAAGGCAGGAGGAGGAAGAGGACAGGTTTGTGATGAAGTCACTGTATAGCAGTGAGGTCTCAGCCCAGTTCTGGGTTTGACCTGCCTTCATCCTTGGAAAGGGTGTGTGGACTCCACTGTCCAACTGTACTTGGTGTCTCAGCTGATGAGAACAAAGTGCATGGATATCTTTGGGGGTGCATGAGGCTTAATTTCCTGACTATGTCACTTCCCTCCTGTGTAAGATAAAGACAGTTATACCTTCTTTCTTTTCCATCATAATTATTTCTCTTGTATCTCTTTACACTCAGCCTCTTCACCTCAGGAACAGCTTTTCTTGGTGAACTTGCAGGGTCAGCTCCTGTAACACAAGTGGTAATGAAGTTGAGCTTCGTGGCTCTTCTCCTTAGACAAAAATTTGGCTTTGACATATGTTGCCCTAAAGCATTGAGCCTGATTTCTAGGAAAAACAGAAAGGAGATAGTGGGTTCAATTCTTCGTGGTGCTGGTTGTACCACAGGCACGTGAGCCAAGGGTCACTGTGCTCCCCTGGCTGTGCTGTGGTACTCACTGAGGTTGTTTCCAAACAGGCACCTCTGGCACAGAGCCCTCTCATGTGGTAGGTTTGAGAGCCCCAGAATAATTTGGTTGTTGTTCTGGCTGATGTGTAAGCTGTAGTGAGGCTTTTGGTCTTCCCTCTCGTTCCCAAAGTTTCCTGAAAACCAGAATCTAAACAGTTATGTTTTGCCCAGGAGTGTGTTGCCTGCTGTGGGATATTGGCCGGCAGAAAAAACAGATATCTGGGGTCAAGTCCTAAATCCAGCAAGGTAAATACTAGAACTACCATTGTTTTCAGTGGGGCAGTGTTTTCTTAATTCCTTTTATTATTTTATTTTTTTTTACATACAAACAAAACCTAAATGATTAAAATTATCCCAGTCCATAGTTGTGTTTGTCATTCTCTATTAGCTGCTATTTGTGATGTCTAAGAACCATGTGAAGCATCACAGTTTCCTAACCCGGCACTGTTTCATCCTCTCCTGCTTCATGCCTTGCTCAGTGATCAGTGAAGCAAATGAATCCAGGAGCTGAAAGGTTTTTGAGCCAGACCCCTGGAGAAGAACAGGCCAGGACTGCCAGACATGGTGGCTTTTAGAGGGCTCGTGAGCATCAGAGCTGCTCACTCTGGAAAACTGGAAGGAAAACAATAGGGACTTTGGTTTCCCAAATGCCGGGAAAGTCAACAAGAAACTGTTCACGCTGACTTTGGTGAAGATGGTTTAGAGCACTGATAAACAGAGGGTCAGTGAGCACATTAGTGGATTGATGTAGGTAGTTAGTGTTGTTCAGTAGCTGTATTTTCAAAGAATGGGTCTGTGATGCTTTATAACTTTACTGGTACCTTGATCTCCACAAGCCTATCAGCCTTCAGTTGCCTCCCAAGCGAGGGAGCTGTGGTGGTGTTGGACTGTTTTTGGCTTTCTCTGCTGGTGGATCTTAGAACAGCTCTCAGGAATTAGTCGTCTGATTTTTTTCCTATTCCCATATGAGGCAGATAAATACCATATGTACATCTGCCAGCTGAACGTCCCAGTTACAACAGACACCTAATTTGGGTGATGTGGCTGTCGGAGTGTCTGTGCTTAAGACAACAACGTGTGGGTTGATCCATTTACTACCCAGGGATCTGGTTTCCTATGAGGACAGAGGAGCTGTCAGTGTCTCGTGCAGCCGAGCTCAGCTCAGTGCTTGCTGTGCAGGTGAGCTCTCCACGCTGACTGCCATGGGATAGGGTCTTTCCATGGTCACCTATCCATGTCAGTGCTCCTGCATCGAGAGGTCCCTTTGAGCCTTCATGATTAAAGGCAGAGTGAAGCACCACCCCCGGTAATAAGCAGAACACAGAACCTCAGTATTTTCCTTGAAGAAGTCAAAAGGGAAGTTGCATTGACTCCCAGGATTTGTTTGCTAAACACACATATGTCATGGGATTGGGAGGGAGTAGTGCGTCATGAGAGACTTAGGTCAGATAGCAGGAGGAGATTCTTCCCCCAGAGGATGTTTGGGCACTGAACAGGGTCCCCAGGGAAGTGGTCACAATCCCAAGCCTGACAGAGTTCAAGGAGCATTTTGACAATGCCCTCAGGCACATGGTGGGATTGTTGGGGTTGTCCTGTGCCGGGCTAAGGGTTAGACTCAATCCTTGTGGGTCCCGTCTCTGGGAGCTGCCTGGGCACGAAAGGGGAGTCTTGGAGGCTTGTGATCAGACACATAAAAATGAGTGAGGACAGGATTCCCTTTCAGACCTGATCCCGAAGGGGCCATCTGGAGGAACCCAGCTCCTTCCATGGCCCATGAAGTGAAGGTTCCTCAGCAGGACAGTGTGAGCTGTCCAGTGTGGCACAGCTTTACTGCCCTTTCCACAGGCAACCTCTGTGGGACTCCCTGGAGAAGTTTGGATGGGCATAGCCAGCCCAAGAAGACTAAGCACTGCTTGCAGGGCTGTCTTACACGCAGGAAAATCCATCTTCAAATTGTGTAAATCTTACTCAGTGTGTGTCCCTCCCTCATCAATTAATTTACAGGGAAATACCTTTTGGGATGAGCTGAGCTACATTTGTCAAATTTTAATAGGCTGTTTGCTTATGTAAGGGCAGAAGTTTCCCTCCTGGATTTTGCCCTTAAAACCCACAGTGTGACCATTGCACACATCTATTTCAGTATTTCTGGAGCACAGCTGAAAATCCCTCCCTTGCTGCTGTCAGGAGCAGCTATAGCCTGCCCTTGGCCACATGTGAGAGAATTACCATGGCTCTAATCTGATGCACACCCAGTATTTCGGAGCATGGAGGGAACAGGACAGGAAGTAAAAGGCTTAAGCTGCAGTCAGGCAGAGTTATGTTACCTCCTCAGGACAGTGAAAGTCTCCAGCAGATTTTGAAGTTGTTTCTGGAGGGTTTAAATAGCAGGTCGAGCTCACATGATCCTCCTGCAAGGCTGAGTGGATCCTCTGCTGTGCTGGAGAAATGGATCAAGTGACCTCTGGAGGTGTCTTCATAGTCCTGTTTTGGGATTCAGAGCTGTGAACAGCTTTGAAGAACAACTTTTTTGGGGAGGTGTGTGGGGGGGTGACATGAAATTAAATTGCAGGTGGTGCCCTCAAGACCCATTACAGGCTTGGTGTGGTTCTGGGCTGCAGCAGGGATGTATTAGAGCAGAGAATTGTGAAGGTGGTTCAGCTGCTGAACTGTTTAGGTCTGTACCCTCACAGCACTGGTGGCCACCAACAGGTCTTGGAGAGCTGGCAGACAGCAGAGTCAACGTAAAATGTGTTTCACATCACTTTTATGGTGATTTGTAGGAGCTGAGATTGGCTGTTTAAGTGTGAAGTGTGATGTCTGTCGAACTAATAATATCACCATTGAAAAATTTCGTATTAGAGAGGTTATGTTCATTCACTTTGGAGTTTTGGCCAAACGTCCACACTCAATGGTCTATTAACTACCATATAAATTTGCTCAAATCATCACACTAAATATTTCCCCAGAGCTGGCTCTCAGCCTTCAGCAGAGCTGGTCTTGGTGAGCTATAGTCCTGGTGTTCCACCCTTTAAGCACAAATCTAGTGTTTCTTGTGTGCTCTGGCTCACCCAGTCTGTGTCCGTGATCAGCCTCAGAGCCAGGCAACTTCCATGTAGTATTTTAGTGGGTAAGTGACCAGTGAAAAGTCCTAAATCTGGAAAAAAGCTAAACTTCTACTTCAATTTTCAATGTCAGTTGAATTCTCAAGGGAACTGTAACATGGTGCATGAATAATTAATGCTAGCAGTTTACAGCACTTTTCTTGCTAAGACTAAGCACTATGCAAAGAAATTAAAATAAAAGTCACCCTTTAAAAGTTCCAAAGGGAAAAGGAAAGGTAAATAATTATCTAACCTTTTGACATTTTGGTGAAGTCAGAAACTTCCATTAAAATTACTCTCTCTAAATCAATTTAATATTTTAATTGCCACAAAATCTGGGAATTCAGTTTCTATTTCCAGAGAAAACTATAGCTGTGTCTCCCTGGTTGCACTATTCTCCTCTCATGATTAGACATTTCAAAGGCAGTGACCCAACATGCTGTATGTGCACCCAAAAGGTTCTGCTTTAAAATTACAGTTTAAAGAGAAAATTTCCTATAAACACTACCTGGCTTTCCTGGAGGAATAACTGTGTTTTCCCATTCTAGTATTTTTCTGAGCCTGCATCACTTTGCCTCTGTTGTTCCACAGCATAGGGGTGAAACACACTTACTGGAAGGGAGAGAGCTGGAGCTGGTGCTGCAGTTTTCCAGCTTTGTCTCTCGGTGTTGTACAATTCAGGGTCTTGATTTTGCTCTCACCAAAACCCCTACTGGTCTTCCGTGATAGAGTTCCTTTTAAAGCAAAACAAAAAGCACAGTTTTGCATTAAATACGTCACCAGAAGATTATACTGCTGTGTACCCTGATAATCATAAAGAAAATACTGAGCAGATTTAGTTAAACTCTCCAAAGAAATTCACCTCCAGGCTGAATGCCAGCATGAGAAACATTGGCTTAAAAAGGAGCAGTTTTGGAAGGTGATAAAGCCCTGGAAATAGGATGAAATTTCCAAATGCTCCAGAGCTATAACAAACAGCTTGTGGTAATAAGGAGTTGGCAAGAATAATCCCTGTTTGATAAGAGTTTCTACAGGATGAAGCAAAATAAAGTCGCTTAATATCAGTTGAAAGTCTGGCCTTGTTAGTGAAGTCATTTTTTTCATAGAATTATAGGATAGTTTGTGTTGGAAGGGGCCTCAAAGATCATCCAGTTCCAACTCCCTGACAAGGGGCAGGGACACCTTCCACTAGCCCAGGTTGCTCAGAGCCCTGTCCAACCTGGCCTTGGACACTTCTAGGGATCCAGGGGCAGCCACAGCTTCTCTGGGCAACCTGTGCCACGGCCTCCCCACCCTCACAGCCAAGAGTTTCATACTAATACCTAATCTAAAACTGCTCTCTCTCAGTGTGAAGCCATCCTCCCTTGGCCTGTCCATCCAGACCCTTGTCCCAGGTTCCCCTCAGCAAGGAGTCTGTTTGTGCTTCCACTTGTTGCTGCCTCCATGACGTGCCAGGGAGCAGCTCCTGCAGCCAGGACAACCATTTTCAGAGGGCTGATGGGATCGGTCCCGTCCTGCACCTCCATGTCTTCCATCACTGATTTTGAAGGCACAGCATCCCAGCAACGCCCAGCTCCTGATGCAGCAGAGATCAAAGGCAGAAACCCACTGCTGTCCTGCCAGCTCCTGATTCTTTACAGGTGTATTTGGCACGGTGATCCCTGCTTGTTCTGTGGTGGGTCACCTTGAGAAGGAGTTCTTCCTGCAGGGTTCATTGCCTGCGTGGCCACGTGATCCACGAGGTTTATTTGGTGGGCACAACCCACTAAAGTGGGTTGATGTCCATCAGAGTCCAGCTGCTCAGTGCAGAACAGCACGGCGTAGAAATCTCCTCTCCTTCTGTTGCTGCCTTTCAACAACAAGCTAATTCCATTTAATACACACTGGTAACACTTAATTGGTGCTCAGAACTGAGAGGAAATGGGCAAAAATGGATACAAATGGCATCTTGGCTCTGATTCAGCTGGTCCTGCACTTCCTCTGGGTTTGAAGAGGAATATTAGAAAGGGACAGTGTGTGAAAAGCCTCATTGAGGGAGTGCCAGTGAAAATACAGTTTTAATGTAGCTGTGGTCAGGCAGCCTGACAGCTCTGTGCTGCAAAAAGCAGGATGCTTAGCACATTTCCCTTCAAGTAAGGGTGTTTTCGGGCATCTTTGATTCCTCTCTCTCTGAATTTGTTCCTAGCTCTTGAAATATTATTTTTTAAACTGCACTTTTCTTTGGAATAATGAATAATTTAGGCTCATAAAATGTAAGAAACTCCATTCTCCCAGACTGGCTTCAAATGTACTTTGAATCCTCAAACCCAGCGGTTTCATCAGGTGCAGAATTACAACACTTTGTCACTACAGGCTCTTCCTGCCTTCCTCAGAAATGTATCCAGATCCAGTGTCTGTCCCAGAGCACGTGTGGGAAGTTGACTTCACCCGCTCGCCCGGCTCCATTTGGCACTGCCTGGAGGTATTGATCCGTGACCTTGAAGCCTGGAAAGCGCCTTGTGCGAGCAGGAGGCGTGAAAAACAGGAGAACTGCAGCTGGAGTCGGAGGCGCTGCAGGTTTCCAGGGAATTTGTGGTGCAAGTGGAGCGAGTTTGTGCTTGGAGGGGAGGTGTCCAGGCGCAAAGGGTGGCCGGGAGGGTTCACAGATGCAGGTGCCAGCGGTGCTTTGGTGACACAAGAGGGAGCTATGGACTCTCCTGAGATACCGCAGGATTCACCCAGGCATGGAAGCACGTGTGAATGGGCAGGAGAAGGAATCTCGGAGCACAGCCGCCTCTGGAAAGGCAGACCAGGCACCTGCTGTGCTTGTGCTTCCAAGGTTTCTTTGCTACTAGTCAACCCTAAGTGAATCTGGAGAGGAAGCTGGAAGGCAAAACATTTTCCCTAGGGAATACGTATTAAAAATAATCGATGGTTAATGCTTGGACTCGATGATCTGAGAGGTCTTTTCCAACCTAAATGACTCTATGACTCTAAGATTCCATGATCTGATGTTCCTGAATTTGGTACCATCATGGAGATGCGAGTGTGGAATTACAGTTGCTTCACTTATTCGTACCTGTTTAGTCTAAATTACACCTGGCTGTAATTCCATGTCATAAATAGTCTATCCTTTAAAATTTGCATTATGTAAAGTTTTTTTGCTTTGTCTTACAAAGGGAAGGATGGTCCTGGGGACACAAATATTTGGACACAGGAGCCCAAAGTTTGCCTCTCTGCTCATGTTTACGCTATGGGCTGTGAGAGGGATGTTGCTCAGGCCTCAACCTGGAAATGAGACTTAAGGGAATTTAGGATGTGAGACCCATGCAGGGATTCCTCCAAACCCATGCCTAGTTCTGTAAGCATCAGCTTCATCAGCAAAGCTTCCTGGAGGCTTCAGATCAGCTGCTGGGCAAGTTCAGGGCTATCACTAACATTTGGTACTCTGCAGATACCCAATTTCCACCTTCCCTGGCTCAATCTCGCCTTCTGGATAACAGCACTGCCCAAGTTATCAGGTGGTCTGTATCTCTGAGCACCCTCAGCATGCCTTGAACACTGGTCCACTCCCTTCCCTGTGTGTTCAACTCTGCTTCTTCTCAAATATCCGGCGTATTTTTGCTCAAACAAAACTGCTGCTTTCCCTCCCCCCTCTCTTCTTTAAAGCCTTTTAAACACCTCTTTCATTTTTGTCCTCGTTCTTGCCTTTCACCCCAGTTCCTGGGTGGATACTACGTGCTATACTTGATACAGTCTGAGCTATAAATAAGAGGCAGTTTGTTGGAAAGTAAAATTAGCAGGCCAGATTTCCAATCGCGCTTCTAAATCTGCGCCCAGCCACCTCAGAGCGTGCATGTCCTCGTTTTCCGAGGTGCTGAATCTTGTTGTTATCCTTGATTTCAATGGGGATTTGTGATGCTCAGGGGTCCTGAAAATCAGGTCACGTTTTTATTTGGGTCCTGGGTATGGATGGAAGAGCCTGGTCTCCACTACTGTGGAGAGACTGAGTCGTGGAGAGGTTGGAAGCTTGTTCCAGGTCAGCCCCTTACCGAGCAGCAGAGGGATTTTGGACTTCTTCCATGTGTAAAAGGTAATACGAGATTCTCAATGAGTGTCCATAGACTCACTTACATCCCTGCAGTGAAAGACTGCAAGTTCTTGAATCATCTGTCATTTCTCTTTGGCTTCTGTGGAATGTGGTTTGTAGGCATTTGTCAAAAGCTGGAACTGCTTCCCCGATCTGATCATTGCTCAAAGGGGATTGTCTGCAGATCTGCTGCTGGTGACTTTTGGCTGGAGGTAACCACACAACTTTGTCTCTTGTAATCATCCTAATGTGGTGCCAGCTCCGTTCTCTTTCAGTCATTGGAAGTGTTGCTGTCCGTGGGAATAAAAAAAGAGGTTCAGTCAGGAGACTGAGATTTTTTTTTTTGTAAGAAGATAAATTCTGGAATTTAGGCACATGAAAAATAGCAAGGCAGCTCTCAGGTTAGTGTTCAGATGGAATCAGATTGCCCAGCTGAGTGTGTAGCACTGAGTTACCACACTAATGACCACAACTAGAAATACCCACAGAGAGATTTCCTGGGCTTTGGTTTTTGACAAGCAAAGAACTGATGAAAATCAGAACAGGGACAGCTTGGTTGTGCTCCTGAAAATGCACTCAGCTGGGGTGCTGCTTGCTCTTTGTGTTTTGGATGAGGCTTGGAGCAGCCTGACCTAGTGGATGGCATCCTTTGCCCATGCCAGGGGGTTGAAACTGGATGATCTTTAAATTCCCTTTCAACCCAGACTATTCTGTGATTCTATGGGCATTGCCCCAGTGATAAGGATAGCTGAAATCACAATTTCCAGTCAGAATTCCACCAGTGTAAAACGAAACACTTTAGAGGTGCAGATTATCATATGGATTGCTTTCTGTACCGAGGAGCCGGTCCCCTGCTGTAAAACAACCAAAATACAGCTTTTAATGCTGGGGAAAACAGCATTACATATACAGCTTATATACAGCTCTATATTTTTCCTTCCTGGAGTGGAGACATTCACTAAAGCCAAATTAACCACCACTGCTGGCCTGGCTGGGGACACAAGGAGCCGGCACATGCCTGTGCCGTGCTCTGACTCACCTGTGGCCAGCACAGCTAAGGCTGTGTTAAGGCTGAGACAGACTGTGTTGGTGCTGGGAACCCTGCCTGGTGCTTTGCAGCCTGGTTTTGATCCATGCTCTGCCCTCAGCATGCACTGCTGGGAACCAAAGGATGGATCTCCTGGCAGCTCTGCAGCCTGCCCTCACCTGCACGCCTCCGAGCCTGCTGAGCCAGGCAGGTGTTGGGAAATGGGCAGGGAAACAATTAGTCTTTTCTAGATTAGGGAGGTCTATAAACACGGTAGGAAGACAGTAAAGGAGCAGACCCCAGGACTGCTTTACCTGTGCCACTGTAGCTCATGGTGGATTTGTTCTCCTGAGGTCTCCTTGTGGGTTCTCCTTGCTCCGGGATAAGCTGGAAAAACACGGGCTCTGCAAGTAGGAGAAATGGCCATATCTCACCAGAGTACTGACATAATTTTTGTCTTTCAATTTGCTTTGTGCTTTATCAAAAAGCCCTAAGTGCTGATTGCCCGCGAGCGGAGTTAAGAGGGAGCTGCAGCTGGAGCCACGAAGGAAAGGAATGACAAAAGAGGGGCTGGTTTGATAGATGCTTGTTGACACTGCAAAGAGAAATAGTTGCTTTACCTGCCACCATGAAAAATAGTTTTGGGCTTTTGACTGTGTTTCTGGCAGCTTTTCCTAGCACAGCTTTTGTAATTAAATTGTGCCCCTGGTTAGGAAGGCACAGGTAGAGGATGATTAAAAGCCTCAGAGGATGTGGCTGCTGGATTTCTCTTTTCTGCAGCCATGTAACCCAGGGCTCTGCTGTACAATACCCAAACACACAGCGAGTATCAAGAAGAAAGATGTTTGCATGCAGAGCATCCAAAACAGGTTTTCTTTGTTAGCTCAAGAGCCTTCAACTTCTCCCTCCAAAACCTCCCAAAACCTCCTATGCCAAGAGGAGGACTTGGCATCCTCCTCCACTGCTCAGAGCTCTGCTGGAGGAAGAGCAGCTGCTTCACTCTACATTTCCCATGCCCTCTCCCAGCACAGCTTTTCCCTCTTTGGGAGGAGTATTTACAGAGCTACTTTAAGCAAGCAGGGATTACAGGAAGAGGAGGTTAAAGATGAATTTGACTTATGGGATTTCTGAAAGCTTTGTCTTGCATCCTCTGTTGCCAACCCTCTCCTGCTGCATCCTTCTGGGGATGGTGGATCTGGTCTGGTGGGGGCTGAGAGTTCCTGAGCCTGGAACTTGGTATCCTGTACTCAGTAGACAGTTGATAGACCCCGCAAGGGAATATATCTAAAAGAGAAAGGAAAGATAGAAGAACAAGTGAATGAAACCCTCTGCAACCTCTTTTTGAAGCAATTAGGCAGGTTAATACTGAGTCACTTCTGTTACAAACCCCAGGAGACGATAGCTGGAGAAGATCTCCTGGAATAGGGTCCCTCGGAGCAGGGAAAGCCATCCTGGGTGGCATATTGCAGAGTAAAACCAGCTGTGGGACAATCCCTGAGGGAAAAGCTGCTGTTCAAATGAGAGCGGGGTGTGAGAGAGGTCAGCCAGCTCCACTTGGAACAGAGCTCGAGCAGTACAGGGAGATCTGCATTTCCCCACAGTAAGTTCACTGGATGTTTGCATCATTAGAGCAGTTTTTGTGCCCAGTAAATACAAATCTGAATTGCTGGGTAAACCACAGCAGTACAAGCCTGCAAGCTGAGGAGGCTTGGGTGAGCAGGAAACATGGAGATCTGTTTTTCCCTTTTTTTTCTGTTTTGGTTTTTTTTTTTTTTCTTCACCAGACTCTTGAAGTTTTGGTGGAGAGAGTAAAAAAGTTTCTCAGTCTGACTGAGCCCTCCCAGGAATCTCCATTTGTACCCAGTTCTTGCAGAGAAAGGCCTACAGGCATTTTATGTGCATGAGAAACTAATGCAAAGTTTTCTTGCTGTCAAGACACATCTATAAGAAGCAGAAGAGTCTCTGTGCTCTGCCAGGGCCTCTGCTGCCTTCCCATTGTCCCTGGAGTGCTGTTCCCAAAAGACCCTTTCTTCCAGATGCTCCCATGGAGGATCCAGCAGTGCTGGTACTGCTGCATCTCCCTTCTCCAAAACCCAGCACACTTGAGGGAGGACACCACACCTGGAAGTGGGATTTTTTGTTCTTTCCTTGCCCTTATCTGGATCTTTTCATTCCCTGCCTGAGGCCTGGGAAACTTGCCACAGACACCCAAGTTTGCAACCTTTTTAATTTCCTGCTGAGGAGTGTGGTGTCTTTCATAGAATCATAGAATGGCTTGGACTAGAAGGGACTTTAAAGTATCCCATGGGCAGGGACACTTTCCACTAGACCAGGTTGCTCAGAGGCCACGTTTCTTCAATGTTGCACTGCTGCCTGCTTTTGGACTCCTGCATTTTTAATCCCCTGAAGTAACCAGTTTAGTCACAGGCCAGCCTTGTTTTATAGTGCCAGTTCCCAGAGCTCCAAGTTTCTGACCGTGCTGGAGGCCAAGCCCAGGAGAGCTGGTGGGATGTGCCAGGGAGGTGAGCCCACATCAGCTGTGAGTGCCAGCAAATGTACTCACCTTCTGAGATGCTGAACACACCCAGCTGTGTGTTAAGGCCTCAGGGTGACCAGTCCTTGCTGTATGAGGTCTACATGGCACTTGGCACAGAATAAGTTTAAGAACCAGGATTTGTAACTCCCTGACAGGAGTTTGGAGCCAGGTGGGGGTCGGTCTCTACTCCCAAGTAACAAGTGACAGGACAAGAGGAAATGGCCTTAACTTGCAGCAGGGGAGGTTAAGATTAGGTATTAGGGAAAATTTTGTACAGAAAGAGTGGTCAGGAATGGGAACAGACTATCCAGGGCAGTGGTGGAATCACCATCCCTGAAAGTGTCCAAAAAGCACGTGGATGTGGCACCTGGGGACACGGTTTGATGGTAAACACGGTGGTTCTGGGTTAATGAATGGACTCAATGATCTTAGAGGTCTTTTCCAACCTTCTATCGTTCTGTGAGTCTGTTATTCTGTGATTAATCACGGTCCCTCTGTTTCCCAAACAGCACTTACTGGGAGGAGACCTCCCGTGCACTGGTGCAGTGGGCAGGATGTGGTGCCTGTTCAGAAACACTGGAAATCATCTGTTGTGCCCTGATCTGTTGCATTGCTGGGGCAAAACATTTCCAGGGGGCAAAACATTGCCAGAGAGAGTCATCAGAGGATTAAAAAAAAAAAAAAAAAAAAAGTCTTTAAAAACCCCTGTCTTTTCATTGACATGGATCCCAGGCACTGAAAGATTCTGGAAGAGTGGGCAACAGCTCCTCGTATATTTAACATGAGGTGTTAGAAGTTCGTGCGTTCCACAAGCTGTGGAAAGCTGTGCTTCCCCCTGCTGGGTCTCTCAGGGAACTTGCTCTGCCCAGACCTGCCCGTTCCTGCCCACTCGTGATCCATGCTGTCACACAAGGATTGTGAGCAGAGGGTCACCTTGAGCCTGGAGATGCCAATAGTTAGCAGGGGTTGTGAGGGAACGCTTGGGTGCCGGATTAATTGCTGGGAAAGGAGTACTGATAGCACAGTGTGTTTCCTAATGAGGAGAAGGGCTCTTCAATAACTTAACAGAATCCTGCCATGGGCTCTGATTTACCTCTGACAAGTTAAACCAGTGCCAGATCAATACTGGGCTCTGTGGCAGTAAATAGGCTTGATTTTAACTATTGAATAAGAATTTATTTCAGATTAAGGATGGATTTTTTAAAGGCTAGAGCATACTAGCCTTTCAAGACTGAGGATGGCTGCTGGACTTCAGTGCTCCAGATTTCAGCTCCTGCAAAGCCTTGGTTGAGAAGCCAGAGAAAGCAGGAGTACATCCCTTTCCTGGGAACTGGAAGGCAGCAGAGATCTCAGGGGTAGCCTTGATGGGAGCAATTTCACTTTGAACCACCTTGTTTTGAACCACCAGTCAGTTCCCTACATGATGTGAGGACCTGAGGAGGATCCTCATAAAAATAACTCCCATTTCCATCAGGTAAAGTGGGTTTGAATGGGGCTGGGCCCAGAACATGTTGCTGTGGTTGTGTGCCTGGTTCTCTAGCCCACGATAGGGATGTGTGTGGGGAGGGTGGGCTGCCAAAATATCCCTGAAAGAGGTTCATTGTTCATGGGGCTGGCTGTTCCTTTCTGGGAAAGAGATGCCTCAGGTGCCCATAAAGCCACATTACTAAAAGGTATCATCATCCTAAAGAAACAGAAAGGGGATATCTATAGGAAGAGCCTGTTTCACTTTTACTACCGATTTTCTGGTGCATAGCATAGAATAATAGAATGGTTTGGGTCAGAAGGGACCTTGAAGACCATCTCACTCAAATCCCCTGCCATGGGCAGGGACACCTTCCACTATCCCAGGTTGCTCCAAGCCCCGTCCAACCTGGCCTGGAACACTCCCAGGGATGGGGCAGCCACAGCTTCCCTGGGCAACCTGTGCCAGGGCCTCACCACCCTCACAGCCAAGAATTTCTAATATCTAATCTAAGTCTCTCCTCCACGCTCAGATTTTCATATAAGTCAAGAACAGACTCCTTGTCCCTCTTCTTATGTTGGAAACTGCCCCCAGTCATGAGGTGATGGCTGGGTTCTTCCTCCCCTTGTCACACCGAGCACAGTCCAACGGGACAGTCCAGGGACTTGAGTAACCAGCCCAGGGAGGGTGTGAGGAACCAGACTAATTATGGTGAATACTCAGCTTCGACGTTTTCATTGTGTCACGACTGTTTAATCCTCCCTCAAATCCCCTAATGCTGCTCAGTCTACTTTTGTTGCGTTATCTTCATTGTCTTGCTAATAAGATGTTGCACGTAACAGAGATTTGGACTGAAAGGTATTAGGGAGGATTATGTGAAGATTAGACAAGAAATGCTCACAATAGGTTGTAGATTTCTGAGTACCAAAATTTTTAATTTCTACAGTGCAAGGATTTTACTGTTTTTCCAAAGAATTTGTAGAGAATTTATCCTAGAAAATTCACAAAGTTGTTATTGTTCAAACGAATTCTCTTGAACGTCAGCATTTGTTGTTTTTCAGACTAGTACTAGCTGGATTTGTCATCTGGTTGTATTTGGGTTTTTTTAAAAAGTGGACCCAAATGATGAGGCAAGAAAAAAGAGAGGAAGTTAAACTTGCATGAGATCTGTTTTCTGCTGGACCAGGGATACATGAGCCCTGCTGATAAGTGCAGATGGACTTTGGCACTCACATCACTGATTTCAGAGGGCTCTGAGGCTACTGGAAGATGTTTTGTGCTGAGCCTTTATAACCACAGCTATTTACCTGCTAACTCCAAGGCCTGGCAGCAGTGGAGTAGAGGTGATGTCTGGCAGCTGAGATTTTGGGCTGTTATTTCACCACCAGTAAATAACTATAGCTGGAATTTTGCGGAAGCAAAGCCACCCTGGCACTGGATCAGCACTTAAATTGGAAAATAAAAGTACTCCTAAATAAAATAGCAGAAACTAAGAAGGGGGGTGTAGATTTTAGAGTTAACTCTCAGAGCTACTGGAAATTAATCTTATTGTAGGGCCTTAAACCAAAACCACCCACTGAGTCAAGACTTGGTAGCTTTGTTCTCCTTCAAAAGCTACAACAATGTGTGTTCAGTGTCAGCTCCTGAAGTCAACTGGGACACAGTGGATGGTTCATGTTCCTTCCATGTGAAGCCCTGATGCTCTGCCATAGGAGTTTTTCCCAAGACTTTACATCTGCCTCGGGAATCTTCTGTAACCAAGTGTCTGATGCTAGTGAGTATCAAGCTGTTTTGGCATTTAGATATCTAAATTCCTTTCAAAGAAGCCACAGAAAAAAGAATATTAAACAGTACTTGCTGACATATTTTCTCTCTTTTCATGCCTGTCCTTAGCAGTGGTCTTGTGTTGCCTGTTGCACACAGGTTGCAAAACACCACTTGCAATGATGTGGATGCAGCAGCAGGATGCTTATTTAGGAATTCTACAGAACATCCTACTTCTGACACCCATTCTGAGCTCTCAGTATGTTTCCTTCACCCTAGTTTTTATTGTCAGCTCAGCTATTATTAAATACCTAGTGTTTATTATTAACACCTTTTTATTATCAACTCAGTGTTGCTCAGTTAATACAGGTTGAGAGAATCATGGAGTCACAGAATGATTTAGGTTGGAAAATACCTCTGATATCATCGAGTCCAAACGCTCTCCCAGCGCTTCCAAGGCTACCACTAACCCTTGTCCCCAAGTGCCACATCCACATGGCTCTCAAATCCCTCCAGGGATGGTGATTCCTACACCACTCTGTGCAGCCTGTTCCAATGTCTGACCACCCTTTGGAAAACTCTGTCACCGTGCTCTGAGGTGGCCAACTCCACCTCATGCATCCTGAACAGCCTGAAAACCTTCGGTGATGGGAATTTTCTACCTGGCATCATCTCACTTAGTGGTTCACTGTTCTCCTTGTTTAACAGTTGGCCTCCTGTCCCACTGAACTTCCAATTAATGCAATCAAAGCCTCTCAGTCCTGGCTTTGTCTACATGGACGTGCCTAATGAATCCTTTCTTTTGAGCAGGAAAACTCACATGAGAATAACTGGAACAAGATGATCTTCAAGGTCTCTTCCAGCACAAGCCATTTTATGACTTTCTCTCTCCCCTCTGTCTTGTTGAGGTCGTTTGACCTCAGTTCTTTCCATCCTCACACACAGGTGTGGGGTTTTTTTTTAGACTTCTGATTACCCTGGTCATTATTCACATCTTCTCTGAAGTTTCAGATCCTGCTTCAAAGGCTCTGAGAATCCTGCACCCAGCCTTTAAAATCAGAGAGGCTGGGAAATGTGAGGCATCACCACTAACATGACAACAAACTACATCTCATGCTGTGATTTGTCCTAAAAATTGGTTGCATTTCTTCATCCAGTGAACTTTCTGATGCCATCTGGGGTGGTGGGGATTGTGGCATTGGATGGTGCAAGTTCCTACCTCTCCCACAGTACCTGCTTAGACAGAAACACATGGGTGGCTAAATTTTGGGACTAACCAGCCCTGGATATCTAGCCTGCTATGCAATTCTAATTTATGGCATCGAAAAAAGCCCTAAGCCACCTAATTATAACTGCTGGCTACCCAAAAGATAGCAAATATGAGAAGTGATTTACTGTCACACTGACATGCTCTGCAGTCACGATGACAGGCACAAAATGGAAGTTTTCTCTACTCAAATGCTCTCTTGTGGTAAAGAAGAGGCACTTCATAACTGCAGAAGCAGAAAATGGAAACAGCTTATTTCACTCCTGGCAGCTTTGTTAATAAAACACTAGGAAAGCAAATAATTATCTGACATACAATTACATCTAAGCTGTTTTCCTTGGGATAAAAAACCAACAATGTGAGTGTTGGGCGTCTGATTTTATTATCCTGTCTGGAAAGGGTGTATTGGATATTTGAAGTGGATACTCGATTTATGCTTTGTTATTGAGCAGGCTGAGCATTGGTTGTCTACTTTTGCTGTGTTTTACTGCCAGGGAGTTTCAGAGTGGCCAGGGTGAAGTAGGAACCTTCCTCCTAGACTCTTAAATGTGGAAAGAGTTTGACATTTGAGGTGACTTTTGGTGAGGAATTTCGGTGCCCAGTCTCTGGTACAGTTTTTCAGAAGCTCATGGCGTGACCTCATGGCCTTGGAATTTTGCCAGCGCTGCTTCTCAAATGAGCAGATCACAGAATCATGGAATGGCTTGGGTTGGGAGGGACCTTAAAGACCATCTTGCTCCAACCCCCTGCCGTGGGCAGGGACACCTTCCACTAGACCAGGTTGCTCCAAGCCCCATCCATGTATTGTTTCTTATAATGTCAAAATATTGAAGGTGCATCAAAGTTGATACATTTGCTGTTTCCATGAAACTCTGAGTGACTTTTATTAAAATTGAAGAACAGCTCTCCATGCCCACAATTCATAGTTTTTCTTTACATCTTTAATTGCATTAGAAGTTTAACATTCCTTGCTATATGGTATTTTCCTATTCCAGCAGAATAAAAAGCTTAAGAAGCTGCTCTGCCAGCTCTGGAGACATCAGTGTGTCCTGATCATTGCCCAGTGGATGGTTTATTTTTCAAAGTTTGCATGATTAAGGAAAATCTGAGGTGTTAATTTTAATTGAAAATTTAATCCTTGTGCTTCCCAGTGAGGCACTAATTGTCAGGTCTGTAAAATCACACAGTAAATAAGAAGCTTTCCAAAAGCACTGTAGCAGAAGGTGCTGCTAACTTTCAAGTCAGTTGAGTACTTGTGGATGGAGGGGGTGCTGATATTGGGGTGGGGGAATCATCAGATACTTTGGGTTTGCTTTCTGGTTCATACTCTCAGTCCCAGAGGCAGAGGTGGAGGAGCTGGACAAAGCAGGGTCAGGGTGGGACTTCCACTACATTATAGCACTAACATGGGATGTAGCTGATGTAGTTGAAGCTGTGTCTGGTCAGGGCAGGACATTGGATTAGATGATCTTTTAAGGTCCCTTCCAACCCAAACCATTCTGTGGTGGAGGATCTGGCCTCTGGTAGCAAAGACACGACTGGCTGTCACTGTTTTGAAGGGGTTTCACTTGCTGTGGGAGCCAGCAGCAGAGCTGAGCTGTCAGCTGGTCAGCAGCAGCTCCTTGAGGATCAAGGAGCTCCCTGCAGCACTGCTGCACATCTTCATATTGCCATCTTTGAGAGGATGTTTGGCTGGTGCTGTTTATCTTATTTCTGGGACTTGCCTGCTTGGGATGCCTAAAAACAGATCATGGTGTGTTTTTTCCTCTTACAAAAACAGAGTGAGCATTAAAGAGTGAATTCCTGGGCTGATTTACTGAAAATAGCAACCCATGCTAACATCAACTAGAGATCAGTATATAAACATGCAACCCCCAAGGGTATTAAAATGTCTTCAGATTTAGTAGGTATTTCTTGCAGTTATTAGGTGAGAATTTAGCAGGCAGTGAGTACTCTACTTTTTGGCATTTGCAAATGCCATCTTTATCCAGAGAATCTGGATAAAGTTCAGTTTGTGCCTCAGTGAGCAAAATGTATGAGAGCGTAGTGTCTTCAATATGAACATTCTCAAACAAATCACCCCTGCTTATTAGGGGTCAGTTTTGGATCTGATGTTATTTAACATCTTCAGTGACATGGACAGTGGGACTGAGTGTACCATCAGCCCTCAGCAAGTTTGGCAATGATACCAAGCTGTGTGGTGCTGCTGACAGGCTGGAGGGAAGGGATGGCATCCAGAGGGACCTGAACTGCCTTGAGAGGTGGGACTGTGCAAAGCTCATGAAGTTCAACAAGGCCAAGGGCAAGGCCCTGCACTGGGTCAGGGCAACCTCAGGCACAAACACAGTCTGGTGGGAGAATGGATTAAAAGCAGCCCTGAGGAGAAGGACTTGAGGATGGTGATGGATGAGAAGCTCAACATGCCCCAGCCATGTGCACACAGAGCCCAGAAAGCCAAATGTGTCCTGGGCTGCACCAAAAGCAGTGTGGGCAGCAGGTCATGGTGAGTGATTCTCCCCCCATTCTCTGCTCTGGTCAGACCACACCTACACTGCTGTGTCCAGCTCTGGGACCCCACCACAAAAAGAGCATGGACCTGATGGAGTGAGTCCAGAGGGGGCCACAAAGATGCTCCGAGGGCTGGAGTGCCTCTGCTATGGAGACGTACTGAGAGAGCTGGGGGTGTTCAGCCTGGAGAGGAGAAGGCTCCAGGGAGACCTCAAAGTCCCTTCCAGCACCTAAAGGGGCTTCAAGAGAGCTGGAGAGGTAGTTTGGACAAGGGCAGGTAGTGACAGGACAAGGGGGAGTTGCTTCACACTGACAGAAGGCAGGGATTGGATATTAGGAAGAAATTCTTGGCTGGGAGGGTGGTGAGGCCCTGGTACAGGTTGCCCAGAGAAGCTGTGGCTGCCCCATCCCTGGAAGTGTTCAAGGCCAGGTTGGATGGGGCTTGAAGCAACCTGATCTGGTGGAAGGTGCCCCTGCTCATGGCAGGGGAGTTGGAACGAGATTATCTTCAAGATCCCTTCCAACCCAAGCCATTCTGGGATTCTGTGATTCTATGACCCTCTGTGTGCAGTTCTGTCCACTCCACATGATGTATGAGTACACACTGGTGGGACCAAAGGACCATCTCCTCCATGGTAGGTGTTACTGGAGTGCTTTGCAGACCAGAGCTGATATTTCTTGGTTGTTGGGCAGGGGTATCCAACAGTTTTTAAGCCCGTGAGAGTTAAGACAGAGTAAGGAATCCAGAATTTGATTCTTTAAAACCCATATGACATGGCTGGGCACAGCAGTACATGTACAGTTCTTTTCTCTGCGAGCCTTGGAAGTTGTTTTGGATTGAGTTTGTTGTTTGAATCAAGTAACATTTGCTGTATGTGTCTGATTTTGCTGGAAGCAAGGCAAAAGTTCAAACTAAACTCTTGACTTCGCTACACATAAAAATTCCTTTTGTAGGATATGTCTGCTTTGATCTCAGTTTGACTGTTTGTCTCTTCTGCATCTTGCATCTCATTTATATTCCAGCAGGATAAAACGAACTAGATAATGGCCTTTTAGCTTGTCATCTTAAAACACATGCTCAGCCGGGAAGAGCCAATAAAAGTCATACTTATGAGAGTCTTACGGTCCAGTGGTTGGGAATGGACTGACCTGGGGGCTGCAGGGACACATGCAAAGTGGATTTCATATGGATCTTGTAACGAGTGGTGTTCAAAACAAACAAACACTTTAGCTTTGGATCCGAGCACTGTTCCAAAATTGATTGAAGCCGAAGAAAGTCCTTTCACGTCTTTACCAGGCATTCGTGGTGTGTTTTGTTTCCCATTGGGAGCATCTCCCTTAGCCAGGGTGTCTAAAAACCAAATGACCACATGTGATCAAGTCACCTCACTGCCATCATAACCTGGGGGAAGAAGTGGGTGCCTTCAGAGAGTTACTAATATCAGGTATATACACCTGTAAGAGAGATAGTTGTGAGTTGTCTTCTGAAGTTATAAGTTTCCCACCACTCACCCTAAAAAGATGTTGGTATAGCTGGTTCAGACTTAGGTCAAAGTCAAGTGAGATGAATCCCATTACCAGTGCAGAAATTCAGTGTTCCATGTACCTGAGCAGCTGTTTTCCTTTAGCTGTGATGATTTGGTCTCCCTGGGGCCACAGCACACTTGTCACCTTCTCTGCCTCAGAGAAACCTGTGCTTACCTGGAGTTCAACTGCAGCTTTGATGTAGGTTGCAACTTCAGTGGAGAAGAGCAAACAGCCTTTAATTTTGCAGCAGGTCCCTTGAATATGTATGAACAACTCCTGCCAGCAGAGATGGTGCAAGCCAAGAGAGCAGAGGATGTTTTGACGGCATCAGCCCCTCTCAGCTGAGCGTGGAGGACTTGTTAGAGGCTGTGATTCAGCACTCTCCAGCTCTGACTCTGCTGCCAGCACTGGTTTACTGCCTGGTTAGTGAGTCAGCAAACTTGCAGTTTCCCCATGCCCTCGTCTGTATTAATATTTACTGAGCCAGGGGACAGGGACTGCTGCAGGCAGTGTCTGCAAGGAGGATAAAGTTCAGTTTGGAGGGTGCTGGGAAGCAAGTAGGGTGTGCTTCAGAGATGTCCAGCTGCTGGGACTCTTGGCTGGGATGAGAAATCTGTGCTGGGCCACACCTATTCAGTTGTTTTCTTTTACAATAAAGCTGCTGCAAGGGCGTGGATATGTCTGTCTGGAGAGCTTTGGTGAGTTCCTTAACTAGGAGCAGATGTGGAGTTGTGAACCTGCAGCCTGTGCTATCATTTACACTCTATAATTGCACTGTAGTTTGTAGTTTATATTTTACACTACCGTAATTTAGACTGCAGTTTTCCTTGGCAAATAGGGACTCCAGAGTGAAAATAATTGGATATGTAGGTTGATTATAGAATCATTTAGGGCTCTTGAAAATGACCTCTAGGATCATCAAGTCCAACCATTCCCCCAGCACTGCAAGGCCACCACTAAACCATGTCCCCAAGTGCCACATCCACATGTCTTTTAAATCCCTTCAGGGATGGGGACTCAATCATTGTTCTGAGCAGCCTGTGCCAAGGCTCGACAACCCTTTCAGTGAAAAAGATTTCCCTAATATCCAGCCTAAACCTCCTCTGGCTTAACTTGAAGTCATTTCCTCTTGTCCTATTTCGTGTTGTTTGGGAGAAGAGACCAAATCCCACCTGGCTGCAACTTCCTTTCAGGGAATTGTAACAAGTAAGAAGGTCTCTCCTGAGCCTCCTTTTCTCCAGGCTGAGCCCCCTTTTCTCCAGGCTGAGCCCCCCATCATCAGATTTGTGCTCCAGAACCTTATGTTGCGTGGAGCACTGGGTTGTATTGGTGTTTGTTCATTCTAGGCTGTGGCTGACAGTGATCTGGGGCTCACAGTCATGAGCCAGAATTCCAGGTATCACACAGCTTCCACTCCCTGAGAATAAGAAAACTTTAACATATTCCAGACTGAAAGCACTGAACTTGAAGCAAGGAAAAACATACAAAGAACTGTTTTAAAGGTACGTGGAAACTAGTTTAGTCTTGAATTTTGGGGGAAACCCCTAAACTTTCCCATTGTGGTGCCTTGCATGAACATCAGTGAATAAGATGGCACAGGACTGCAAATTTTACATTGACTTGCAGCCTTGCAATAGTTATTTGGAGTAACTATTATGCCATCCTGGTAAATCAGTCATCACAGTGCACTTATGGGTGGATTGGTGTCTGGTGTACCTCAAGAGAGAGGGACAGAGCTTCCTTCTCTCTCTTCCACTCCATATGGTTTTGTTGTTTTCTTCAGCACACTTAGAGTGGAGATAAAGGGCACAGAGGAAGGATCAGAGGGCCCATATGAACAGCATCTCGTACAGAAATGCAATCAGCTATTCATAGTAGGAACAGAAACAGATGGCCAAAACTTGTTTAGCCAGAGAAACCGATGCTTTTCAAGCTGCAGACCCTGATGGGAGTTCTAGGTAACAATCCCACATATTTTAGAACAGCTTTGTATTTTCCTTGTTTCCCTTGTAGCTGTGCAAAACAGAGGCTCTGGGGTAGAGATCTGAAAGATTGCTTTGAGGAATAGAATATGGTTTCTGACTTAGAGTGTTGAAACAATGGCTGATTCTCCCTTGAATAAAAAGAAGCAGCAACTCTTAGATGCAGTCACGTTCTGCTGTTAGTGCTGAAATTGTCTGGAAGAAACGTCTGGAATTGCTTGACATTGTCTCATGCGTTTCATCCCCGCCATTGTTAAGGTTCGTTAATGATTCCATTATTTGCAGAAATGGCTTTCTAAAAGCAATCTCTGGGTTATATTATTATGTTGTTTATGTTATATAAATGCTCAAGGACTAGACACGTATTAACAGAGAGCCTTGTGATTGTGGAACCAGCAATTACTTGAGTGGTGATTACTCCATCACAGACTCTGCTGACTCTCAGCACTTTGGACGGGAGGATAAAATTCCTTCTGCAAATTGGAGGAGATAATTTTCTTTGGAATAGCGGTTGTTACACGGTGCTGGAAACCCTCTGCATGCAGAAAAGCCGTAAAAGCCAGTTTAGCTTTAGGCAATGCAGTGGGATGCTGTGGAATAGACTGTCATGGTGGAGAGCCTTATGAGTCACCAGTGATATAACAAAGATCCTAAAGGAGAGCTCCAAGCCCTCCAGGAGAGGATGTGCTGGGTGGAAAACCAGGCAACTGTAACCATTTCTCCTCCCTGTGTTTCTTCCATAGTGTGTCCCAGGTATGTGACACTGGGGCAGGGTGGCTATGGGAAAAGGGGTGATGAGGTACTTTGTCCTTCCTTTCCATGGGGTAACCACTGTCTGTTCCTTACTGTGTCACTGTATCCCAACAGAAGAGGGCAGGACTTGGTCCCCCAGAAATGAATAAGAGCAGCATTAAAGGAATGTGCAGGGCAAGGTCAGGTGTTTAAGACAATGCCCAGTGCTGCTAGATGGTTACCCCAAGGATCCAAGAATCCCTTCCTCCCCCTCTGGGTACAGTGGAGTCACAGGCTACCTGTGCCATTAGGATGCCATAGGACAGTTCTCCACATGTGCCAATCTCTTCTGTCCAAAGGATGATCCAGCTGGGATTCTGCTTTCCCCCCTCTGCTTCTCCATGTGTCCTGACTCCTTGTGGATGAGAAAAGGGATCACTCCATACACACATACCCAAAGCACAGCTCATGTTACTGTGTAAAACATGGGAGATTGCAGCAGGGTGCTTTAGGAAGCCCCAGATGGGACATTCCAGGTCAGCGATTCTCCATCCTTTTCAAACCACTTTGGCCTTCCTCACAGCTGATGGCTTCTCCCTTTTTGGTGGGAGAAGCCAGGAATGCCCACTCCCAGTTGATAACAGAAGTACAAAGGCTATAGATAAAAGGTCTATACTTGTGCCTCTTAAAAACTCAGCAGTTTTGCTACCAGATTCTGGTAGAGCTGAGCTGCCTTTCTGGCCTTTTCCTTTTTATTTCTTGTAGCTCCTATAGCAGATACCTTGCATATAAAGCTTTCTCCCTACAAATTCTTGGATAAGACTTGATTGTAGGCCTCTTGGTGAAGAGCTCTGAAGCCGGGGCTCTTCAGAGTTGTTGGTAACACCTCCTGGCCAAGAAAGCTCCCAGCACAGTGCTGGCTCCACGAGTGGATGGGATCTTTTAAGAGTTGCAGAAGTTGTGCAGGTGGGTTGACACTGGTTTGCTCAGTGAAATCTTCCATTGCTCCAAATGAACAACTTCCAATAATATTAATAATTGTAATAAAAGGGAAGTAGAGGAGAGAGAAGATGTCAAGGAAAGAGGGACAAAACTTGTCCTAGGTGACTCAAGGGAAGTGAGGAAGAAATGTAGCCATAGCCTGTATATATTTATCTCTTGGTTGTGACAATTTTTAGAGGGCGTTAGAAGAGCCTGCTCCAATACCACTGCTTTGTTATCAGACACAGAGTTGGGTGTCACTGGCTGTTTTGCCCCAGGCTTTCCTGATTTATAGACTCTATAGGAGTTCCATTATTCAAAGTTTATTTAAAATAATTACTGTAATCATCCGTACATTGTCACAGTGTAAGGAACCAGAAAATTGCGTTGCATAATTCCCTTGCAGTTGTCTGAGAAACCCCTGTCTGCATTCCCAGCACAGCGCAGAGATTTCACGTGAAATCCCTCTTTTCCTGCAAAGGAGCTTTCAAGTTTCCGAGGCGCGGTCGCTTCGTATGTTTATATTTTATCTGCCGCGCTTAACAATCGAACGAGGGGAAGGTGTTAGCGGAGGTCAAGCATTGTTTGAACGTGTTGCAAATGGTTTCCCAGGGAAACAGCAAATCACCACTCATAGGCTCCTGCAGCATCTCCAGAACAACATCCAGCCACCAGCCCTCGCCCCGTGTTTGCTGTAGTACTCGGGACCAGAGGCGATGCAGAACAGAGCCGGAGCGTGAGTAGGAGAGCAGTTCCAAAGGATGAAGAAACATTCGGCAAGAGTGGCACCATTACCCTCTTTCAATGTTTCAGAATTAAATTCGCCTGTGCCAGACGGTAAATGCTCTTTTTTTCCCCCCCTGTACATCTAATCCTAGGCAGGAATTCACTCCGCATGCTCCTCCTGCTCCATGCAGACTAACGGGAATGTGTATGTCTGTGTGTGTGTATTTTTAAAGTAATTCTCAGATAGCTTTTTGAGCACTTTAATATCATCCGGGATAAGTGCAGTTAAATTTCTGTTGCCTGTGTTCAACTGCTGTGTGAATGGTTTCTGCTGAAGGAACTGATGTTGAAACGTGAGCAACTGATAAAGTTGTTGTACTTCAATTCTGTTTTTTAAAATTATGTGAAATTAGGTCCATATAATGTCATTGGTGTTTCTGGTGTATTTTAGTAGTGTTCTCTAGATTTATTGGTTTTGCTGTAAAGGCAGAGGCACCAACTTTTTTGTGCTTGCTGTCCCTCAGCTCAAGATAGCAGTTGTCCCCTTAAACTGCTTTTTTCCCCCCTTATTTTCAGAAGTGTAAGCTCTGAAGCAATTTCTTAATACAAAAGCCACAAGAGAGAAACTGGGAATTCTTTTGCATGGTCTTGATTGGACATAACAGCCTCATTCCTTTAAGAGACCCCACCAACTTCACATCATACTTCAGAGTCACTGGAAATGTGGGGATGTTGTCCAGCATGAGATTTGACTGCACTGACAGTGAAACAGAAATAAAGCTGAAAACTTACAGAGAGTTTATGTGCCATATAAACCAAGGATTCATAGGAAAGCTTTTCTAAAAATATTCCCAATGTTCAGGTTCAGGTTTTTGTTTTAAAATGCCTGTAGAAGTCTCGGGCTTTAACTGCGCTGTTCAAGTTCATGATGTTCACTGTCAGATGTATTAAAGAGCTGTGTGGTACTTTCTGAAGTTGCTTGTTGTGCTAGAAACGACCTGTTTTCCCACCAGGTACATTGGTAAGAACTCTGGAGCAGTAAAATGGCAAGGTGTGTGCTGCCTCTGGTCTGAGCAGACCAGCAATGGAAATGTGATTCCTTTTTGTGAGTTAAACCCAGCGCTACATCCAAGAGCAAAACAAAGCAAGAGCCACGGTCCAGTGCTTGTCAGCAGAGCGTGACTTCCAGTTCTTTGATCTACCTGGCTCAGGCTGGCTTAAATTACCAACAGGGCTGGGTTTTGATAGACTAGGCAATAGTTTGTGTCATTTTTCTTGTAATGGTATGTGTGATATGAAGAATTCTGCAGACTTGGTATTTGCCTGGTGTTTCTTTCTTGAAGGAAAAATGCCTTAAGGAAAATTGAAGGAGCTGCCTGCTTATTGCTGGCACACCAGGTTTTAGGATGTGTGATGTTGTAATTCATACGCTCACCTGTTTTTTTGGGAGCAGTGTTATGGGCAGGTGAGCTGGCAAAATGGGGTGATTTGCTGCTCTTTGTTTCCTGAGAGCTCGGGCTGGGCTTGTGTTATGCCAGTTGGTGAATGCAGAGAATTAAAGATTGTTCCTGCCCCACACATCTCACAAGCTGTGGTTGCCTTCAGCTTAACCCGTCCAGCTGCTGTCAGGTGCCTCTGTTAGACCAGTCTTAACCATTTTCTCCATGCTGGGCTGCAGCAGCAGTGTCAAAAACCGCACTAGGAAAAAAGGGCAATAGACTGGAAGTGACTACATGACAGCACTTGTCACATCCAGCAGGCTGAAAATGGAAAGGTTCTTGCTAGGGATGGAGCTGACCAAGCTGAATTAATACTGGACCCATACATTAAATGTGTGTGCAGCCAGTTGTTGTTTTTTCTTCAGGAGGTATTCCCAGAGAATCCTAATGGGATAGGGCAGCCAGCTTCCCAAGAGCACTGTGTCTGTCTTCCCTTTCCTTGGCAAGCATGAGGAGGGCACATGGAAGAGATTCCAGAACAGCCTGGAGCTCTGGGCCTGTGCGCTGAGAGGAGAAGCAGGGGAGCAGTGAGCTCTGTGTTGGCAGCTTTCACACAGTTGAGGTTTGTGGCTTCCTAGATGACTTCTGGTAGAACCACAGCAACTGCTGACTCCTGGAAAGTGGAGTGAAATCCAGGCAAGAAGACTCCCTCAGTAGTGAAGAGACACCCAGATGCTTGCAGATAAGTGGCCAGAAAGTGCTGGTCACGTGGAAAGAAATGGAGCAGAGACAGCTGCCGAGAAGGGTTGGTGTGTGGGTGAGTGGCTCTGGAGGACGTGAGGTGTGTGCCAAGCTGACACCACAGCCACCAAATACTTTTGAGAACGTGCCTTCACCTCAGCCTGGCCATCCCCCTTTCCCCAGCAGCAGCTACAGCGAGGGGACTGTGTGTCCCCAGGTGGGTGGTATGGACAACTACCTCAAATATGCCATCATGGAAAGGCAGGGATCAGACCTGTGGGAGCTATTACCTCAAGGGCAGCAGAGAAAACTGATGGAAGTACCTCCTGGGATTGCAAAATGCAGCAATACATTGATAAATACTTACTTTTGCCCCAGCTGCTTGCTTGGAAAATGTTTCCTTAACTCATCCTTCCTCAAATGGGTTTAGCTGGACTCTAGTCAGGCAAGGAGATTGAAGCATGTGCTCAGTGTCTGAGACAGTCAGGTTTGGACTCATTCACATGCATCTAAATGTAAGCCTTGATAAGTACTGAGAAAGTTGTTGGAGCTTCCTGGAGTCAGCAGGAGAGCTGGACACCTCTGAGAGGTGATTCACCTCCTAAGATTGGTATGTGAGGGAGCAGGAATGAATCACTCCCTGGAGGCACCTCTCAGCCAGGAGAGGCAATAGTTTGTGTAGGAAATGAACACCAGCAGTGTGTTGCTGGGCTGTCTGTCAGTGAGCTGACTGCTTTTACTCAGGGATCTGAGGAGACCCGTGAACCAGCCCGAATTTACTGCAGTGTTTCTTGAAAGTAGAAGCTGTATCATGGTTATTTATTAATGAAATGCATATGAGTGATTTCTGGACTGTCCTGGGTCTAAACCCCTTTCACAACAACTTCATGTCAAAACAGCCTCATGGCTTTCATTGAAACTGCTCTTGATTTACAGTGGTAAAAGTAAAAGTGAGATTTTAATTCAGAATGTCTGTTTCTTTTTGGAAATGTCACTAAATTCTAGCAGTGACAGGATTCATTTTCAAAGGATTTTTTTAATAGACCAATAAACTTTTGTTTTGGAGTATAATGTATAAATTTCAAAATGATTGGAGTCACATCTGATACAATTTACTACAAAGTTTCTAGGAGAGATTTTCTTTGATGGGATGGTGCAGAGCTCTGAATTAAATGATTTGTGTTTTATCTTGCTCAGTCAGTGCTGAAGTGGTGGGAAGGTGGTCTGATCCCAGGCCAGTGAATCCTGCAGTTGGCTGGAGTTGGTGTCAGGTCAAGTATATCCCTGGATAAAATAAAGTCCCGTAGGTCCATTGCAGCAAAGAATATCCCTTAAAATGTGTGTCCAAGGGACTCACTCATAAGCTTTTTCTGAGGTGGTCTCAGAGGGACTGTTTATGTAAACAAGAGCTTAAAATAAAGTCTTGGCTCTGGAGCTGCAGTAAGGGGAAAAAGAGTCATAAGTCCTGGGGGTTTTTCCCTCAGACATGGATGTGTTGGCTTCACCTGAATAAAAACATCTGTCAGCCCAACTCCCTCCACCTCAACAGGAGTCTGGTGTGGAAGTGAAGTACCCCCATCATCCTCCCCAGAGGCTGAGCCAAAGCTCATGAAATTCAGTTGCTCTTCCCAGGAACTGGGGATTGGATCCGTCGGGGATTGGATCCATCTCCAAGATGTGGATTTGTTTGTTGGCATGGGCTTTGCCTGGCAGCTTGGCCTGGCTTTCCCCAGCAGCCCTCAGCCAGAAATTTGCTCTCTGTAACATTCGTGGTGTGGAAGGGTCTTGCAGCCTTTCACGTGACTCCTTTACGAGTTGCAGGGGTAGCAGAGGGAGAGAGTTTGTGTGCCTGGTCCTGACCTTCCCAGGCTTCATTCCAGACACAGTGTCCAGGTGGGTAAGGAAGGATCAGCAATAATCAGAGGTTCTTGCTTGGGAAGAGCTCAGTGCTGAAGGAGGAGGTGTTCACAGCCTCACTGGAGGCTGGAGTGTTCTAACTCTGGGGTTATGAGGCATCGACAGAGCATTTGTTTTTCAAGGCAAATGGAGATGCCAGCAACGTTTTCCGACAGCATAATTCAGTCCAAAACATTCCACTCCAAATGGATGCTCTGGATCTATTTTTGTAGGTCAGCGTAGATAACTTTGTGTAGGAGTTGTAGAGGTTTTGATTTCAACGTGTAAAAATCATTCTTCATTTGTGACACTTCCTTCCACATTTCTTCAAACTCTGAATATGTTGCCATGGCCAGTAACTTTAAAATATGTGTAGCCACTGTGTTTCAAAATGCATACTCCAGCTGCCAGTTCCACCACAGATGTTCTCAAATAAGCTTCTTTCCCAGGATCTGTTCTGACACTCCCACACTGGTGCTGGTGTGTTTTTTTTGGTGTCAGATCAATGGAACTCTTTGTCACTGCTTGAACAGAGGCAGCGACACACTTGTTTGAGTTATGCTGAAATGAGAAAAAAATATTTCCAATGTTTTTTATCTGTGCTGGGACAAAGGTTTAAATGGGGATTTGGTTTTTTTTAATAATTGGATTTATATGTTTTGAGGAACAGTCTTGATCCAGAGCAATACAAAGAGGAGACATTTACTTCAGAAAGACAGAATCTGGGAGGTCCTCCAGAGGGGCCATTATACTCATGTATCAGGGCTCCTGAAAAGGTGATCTGCAGGTTGTTTACAGCCAGTCGAGCCCTCATATGCTTCCTGAAAAGGTCTTTTTTGTTGCTATTGTTGTTTTTCAATAGTTGCAGCTGTAGAACATAAGAGGTGGTTGCAGCCTGGATTCATTTTGTGCTTCTGGCCCCAGTCAGGGGCTTTAGGACCCAGCACTGGGTGCAGACTGTGCAGATAATATTCCCTGGTTGGCACAAAAGCATCCATCTCAGTGCAGGTTCTTCAGCAGAAGAACATGTAGCTGATGTGCAGAAAGATGCATTTATAGACTTGCATTTATCAGGTTTGCATCAAAACTTATGGCATCAAATTTACAGCGATTAACACGGGAACACACATCTCAGAGACCAGTATCAAAGCTGTGGGGATCTGGGGACATGAGAATCACTCATTGCATGAACAGGTGCCTTTGTGCAACTTATTTAGCAACTATTTCCCACTTTCCTTACCTGCAAAAGGTGAATAGTCATATATAACTATACATCCATATGACCTGGGTGTATTGAACATAAATAGAAGCTCCTCAACTCTTCAACGTGCATGTGTCAGATCTCAGGGTTATGTCATTAAGTCACAGTGTTATGACAGGCTGGGAGAGCTGGGGCTGTTCATGCTGGAGGAGGCTCCAGGGGTATCTTAGAGAACCTTCCAGTACCTATAGGGGCTAATAAAAAAGAGAAAAAGGAACTTCTTACACGGGCAGATAATGACAAGGGGAATGGTTTAAAACTGAAAGAGTTTTAGATTAGATGTTAGGAAGAAATTCTTGGCTGTGAGGGTGGTGAGGCCCTGGCACAGGTTGCCCAGAGAAGCTGTGGTTGCCCCACTCTGGAAGTGTTTCAGGCCAGGTTGGATGTGGCTTGGAACAACCTGGGATAGTGAAAGGTGTCTCCACCCATTATATCTCACAGAGTGAGATGCAGATGCACTCAGCTCCTTCTCACGAGTTCTTTGTATTCCTTTTGCTCAAAGCTGAGTTATGGTTTTGCAGTTGGCAGAGCTGAGCACATCTTTTTGATTTAATGGCTCATCCTCAATCTATCCAGTTATTGCCTGGTTTTCTTTCTGTTTAGATATTGATTTAGATTGTTGTGCTCCTTTTCCAGATAGTAGTTATAAGGGGAATCAAGGTCCTTATTTTTTCAGCAGTCTGGACCTTAAATCACAAGTTCCACCTTGGGATTTGGTCCTAACACTGTTACCATCACAAAGCCATGGAGATGCAGGGATGGAGGGTGACTTCAGGATGTTGTCTGTGTCATCCCTCCTCTAAGGCAGAATCAGATACACTCTGGCCATCCCTAATAGGTATCTCTGTCATTTGGCTCTGCTGTGAGACCATCTTTCAGGCACTTAGTGGCCACTATGGACAGAGCTTTCCTTCTCCTCATGTGAGAGGTGGGATGTGAGGGGGGTCTTTCCCCAGGTTTTGGATGGTGTAACAGGGAGGTGTCTGTTCCATTCAGGAGCACAGTGCCTCGGCTGCAGTCAGGGAAGTGGGAGGTGGAGAACTCCACAGGTGAGATTTGGTATCAAAGAACAAGACATCATGGGTGCCTATGGAGGGGATTTTTTTTTTTGCCTGTCTAACTTGTATTCCCTCCCCTGACAATTAGGCTGGAACTGCTCCTCCGGAAGGGTAATTAGACACATCCCTTGGTCAGGCACTAAGTGATTTACAGGATGTGAAATTTAATTATTGACTTCCTTTGCTCCTCTTTGTTCACTTTATGGCAAAGATGGGAGGGCACGTGGAAGTTGTTGAGATTCCTAATTGTAAGCAAAGTTGCTGTCTGCTGATCTGAAGTGAGGGCTCTGTACAGACATTGAGGGGATAATTGGCAGAAATTGCTGATGGATGTCACCAGCAAACTACAACAAAAATACCTGTGTTTTGCTTTCTGCTCTTGACAATAGTTAATCATAGCACAAGAGAAATGCTGTGCGCCATCACTGAGTCATTTGTGTTTCATTATAATTTGAAAATCTTTTTTCCCCTAGGACAAAAAAAAAATTATTGTAACCTTCTTATCCCCTTCAAACATAAAAACTTCCAGAACAAGCAAATAATAAACGAACAAGGCAGCACTCTGAATGGACATATGTGCATTAATAATACACACAGACCATTGCAGCATCTTGGAAGGGTGTGTTTAAATGAAGAACATCATGTCCAAAGGTCTAAGACGTGGTGAAATGATTTTTTTTCACTGAACAAGAGATGTTTATTCTTCACACCTGTGTGACACACTGCCTGCAAAGCGTGTTTGCTTGTTTTCCTGATTTTGCTTGGGTTTAGTAAATGTAATTACATCTTCATGTCCTTGGTCAAACTGATGGTTCCAAACACGTTGAAAGTTGGGGAGAGTTTGTCCTTCAGTTTTAGCTTCCCAGGTCAGCTGTCATCTTCGGGTATGGCTGTGTGTGCCCAGGCAGCTGGGGAGTTGCTGTGGGTTTACACCAGTGCAGTGAGGGGTAGAATTTGGTTTTACAGGCAGCAGCTGAGATAAAATAAGCTATGGACCTAACTCGCCGTTGGATGGATACTGTTGGATAGCCCTGCTCCCAGTTGTGTGCTAACAGTAGCAAACAATCCAATTAAAGCCATGGCTAATCCAACCTAACGAGGTTCTGCTGTTGTGAGATGGACAGGAGCAGCTCTGTTCACCTCTACCAACAGCAGTGCCACTCAGTCCCCTTTCCTGTAGGGCCGCGTGCGTCCGAAATTTCCCTGGCCGCAAAATCCGCATCATCCTTTCCTTGCTGCGTGCCATTGAGACCAGAATTTCACCACAAAACCCTCCAGCCCTCACGGTGGTGAGCTGCCTGTTCAACACGAGCACGTGTACAGGCTGCTGGAGACAATGGGCTGGTGATGTGTGAGCGGGTCCGTCATCGCCACGCCAGCAGGTAACGCCGCCGCGCAAAGGGAACGCTGCCAGTTCTGCCACCGGGGCCCAATTTAGCAGGAACACTCAACTGACGTACTTTCCACACAACACCAGACTGGCTCCTACCTCCATCCGTCTGTCAAAGCCCAGCTATTGTTTCCCTGGCAGTGGCAGGGAGACATTGTTTTGTCAGCGCAGAAACAATGGCATATTAGGAGCTGGGATTTTGAGGACACGGTAGAATGAGCCTGTTTTGATGCTGAGTGAGTATTCAGTAGACTGTAGGTGCCTTGAGTGGCCTCTTGGAAAAGGTGGTCTTCTCTCCTGACTAGAGATGACCACTGCTGTGCAAGGCTTTGGGAATGTGATAGGAAAAAACTGTCCAGTTTGTTTACATCACCTACATAACCATCAATTTAGTTGTGTAATCAAAGAAATGGTATGTATTTTGGCACATAGCATCAAGCCAGATGTTGCTGTCTCTAAATAAGCCAATACTTCATGTCAGTAATCCAGTGTCATGAATGCACAGATGGCTTTCAGAAGGGAATTCAGTTACCTGTCTGAGAGGTTTTAAATTTCCATCAGGGCAGTTGGATAAAAGAGAAAGGAAAATGAAACTATCAATTCTATGATGGTCTGGCCATAAAACTTATGTCCAGGACTGCATTTTTATGTTGCACTGATTATTTAACTGGCAATCCATTCGATCTAGAACCAGAGGGAATGGCAGGAAACTGTGTCAGGGGAGGTTTAGGTTGGATATTAGGAAAAGGTTCTTCACCCAGAGGCTGGTTGGGAACTGGTCATAGCACCAAGGCTGCCAGAGCTCGAGGAGCATTTGGACAATGCTCTCAGGGACATAGTGGGATGCCTGTGCAAGGCCAGGAGCTGGACTCAATGTTCATTGTGGGTCCCTTCCAACTCAGAGTATTCTATGATTCTATGATCCATTTTAATAGCAACTTTGAGACCAGAAACATTGTCCCAGTGAAATGGTGTGGGTTTTTTTTTTTTTTATTCCAAGCACTGCTGTCACATGCTAAAGTTGTCATACACATGAAGATGATTTGAAGAGAATTGGTTTTGAACCTCAAAGCATAATCCTTCCCTCCAAGCCCCCCTGGAAAACAGCAAAGGGATTTTTCTAGTCAAGGTGGGTGAGGATGCATTTTCTTGCTGAAAATCTGTATATGAACAAGAAGCCACAAGTCAAGTACCACATCTTTTAAGAGGGGTAAGGGGCTACCTATGGATGGTGAAAAGACCAGCATGTGCTACTGGTTCCTGGCTTGAATGGGCACGATGGCAGCAGCACATGGTGGTCACCTCCTCCCACAGCTGAGTCTGAGAATGGTGTTAAAGAACATTAAAAGGCTGGACTTCAGTGATATTAATCATGTGGTTTAGGCTACTCACAAGCATAATTACCTTGCTAAATCAAAGCACACTGGGGTATGTATAAAATAATTAATGCAAGACAGGACAGACTTCGTTAGAAGCGTAAGGAAAGCCATGGGTTCCCCTTGCTGGTTTCCCTCTGGTCTCCATGTGCAGAAAATGGACTTGCTTCTTGTGCTAAAAAGAATCCACATTTGCATGGCAAGGAAAAAGATTTGCTGAAACAGATTAATAAGCTAGAAGTAATCATAAAAAAAACATGGGAAAGAGCAGGGATTTGTTGTTATCCAATAACAAAAAGTAATCCAGGTGGAGTTGACTCATAAAAATGTGCTTGATACAATCAAATGTGGTACTTTCCAGTTCTCCCTTTTGTCTTTTGTCAATCCCATTGGCACAGTGTTGCTTTGACACTCAGTTATAACCCCCAAGGAACACTTCCAGAAGCAAGATCTGACAGTCTGGCAAAGATTTTCCTATTTGTTTTTTTCCTAATCTTTTCCAGTGTTGTTCTCTTAAAATATCAAATGATGCTCAAAATGTAGATTCACTCTCAGCCTGTGGCTCATCTCTGCTAAAGCCACAAGTTGGGTAAAAAGTCCCACCCAGTGTTAACATCTCTGCTCAGGATTGTTGTTCAAGGCCAGGTTGGACTGGGCTTGGAGCAACCTGGTCTAATGGAAGGTGTCCCTGCCCATGGCAAGGGGGCTGGAACTAGATGGGCTTTAAGGTCCCTTCCAGCCCAAACCATCCCAGAATTCTGTTATTTCCTGTGTATTCACAGGGAGATGCAGGTAGTCCCAGGGCAATGCTTTTCTCATCCTAAGATTAACATCTGAAATAAGTCAAATGGATCCAACCCCATTTGCTGTGGAGGAGGTGTATTATGGTACCATTTTAGGACACAGTTGCTTCTCCATTTGCTTGTGGCAAGTCATGGCAGCACCCTGCTTTTTCCCTCTGTGGGGAAGACATGGTCTCACTGCCTGAAACCACAAGGTCCCCACATGTGTGTGGGATTTATGGAGTTATATGGAACTTCAGTGGAAACTGCTGCTCTTGATCCCTCCGAATTTGGAGGGTCTTAGCAGATCTCTGCTTGATAGCTCATAGTTCTGTGTGAGACAGAGAACTGGAATTACCTGAGTTCCCCTCCTCTAGGAAGGTGGAATCACACTGCCCACCTGGGAGGTTTCATTGCTCAAATGTGCAACTGGTGGTTTGTTGCCCTTGCTGATGATTCCAGGTTTGGATAAGTCAGCCCAGCACACATCTCTTCACCTCCCCTGTCAAAGGACATCCTTAAAATATGTTCAGATTCAGCAGCATTAGATTGTCCCAGGCTTTCTAGCTGTAACAATGACACATTGATAAATGGCTCTGCTGTCTGATTGCTTCAAGGATGAGGGAAGAAGATTTCAGTAAATCAAGCAGTGACTTTCCATTAAATGCAATGTCTTGAATTACAGTTTTGGTCTCAACTGCTGAGGTTCTCAGTGCACAGATTCATGCTGCTCTGCTGTACCAGATACAAATAGCTCAGAGCTCTTTTAGAATGTGAGGAAGAACAAGTTTCCTTCAAATTTTGGTGGCAGATCACCTACTGGACTTCTGCTGAGTGTAATGTGAATCTTGATCTTGTTCTAAATTGAACCCGAATTGAGACATAGCATGTGTCTTTCAACATTGTGCAATCTCTTTAAATGATGAATATCCAAGTGAGGAGTGATTTGGGTCCAGCCACCTCATTGGCTGCTTCTCTGAGGACACGCAGTCAGCAAACACTTCCTGAAAACAAAACTTCTTGAAGCTGGGGACCTGAAAAACCCTAAGTGCCTTTTTGAATATTTAACCCCAAAAGCACTGACTGGTTTAACCTCATGGAGGCTGGAACTGACTTTCAGCTGTCAAAGTAAGGTGTTCTGGTGAGGTGAGTGGCCAAGGACTGCCATTTCTAACACACTGTTCAACCTCAGAGTTGAACAAGATGTTTACTAAGTCCTAAGAAGTAGATAATGTTATCCTGGTTTGACTAGTCGGAGAAGTAACACTTGGAGTCTTGAAACGAGTGGAACCAAGTCATGGGAGGAGCTGTGTGGCTGTTGGAGCATAATTTTCTCCATTAAAAAGTAAATATATGAAGGTGAATGGCTTTTTAAAGGTCTGAAAACATCCAGTAGGCTCTAAAAAGCTCTGTAGAAAGTAACGCTCACCAAAAAATGAGAAGGGGCAACACAGTGCTTAGACATCATATAGGTCTTAATATTTCAAGGTCGACTTGTGGGTCTGCTGTCACAGAGTGTGGGTTGTTTACTGCATTGATTGGATTTGCAGGAATTCCTGGCAAGGTGTGACTACTTGGCGAGGTGGAAAGGAACCTAAACTTGGGTGTCCCTCTTTTGTCAGGGGTACCTCATACTGGACAGAGGAGAAAGGGAAGAGCATCTTGAGAAAGATCATCTGGAGGGTGTTGGCTGCTGGTTTAGTCACTTGTCTACTTGGTGGGTAAAAATTAACCTTGGGGGCTCTAATTAGGCTGAGAGAGGAATTTTTTCTGTATAATTCCCTATTTCATACATCTCTTCCTTCGAAAAGATGTGTAAATCTTAAATCTTCTTTTGAAATATTTGTAGTTAGACCTGGTGAATCCAATATGGCTTTAAGTCCATCAAAGGTTATTTGAACTCTACCTTCCTCTGGCAAGATTCATGCAATCTCTTGAATCCTGAATACAGTCCTTGCTTTGGAATATACTTCTATGTTGTTGGGCTTGGAGTTATTTTCGGAAATTGTACTGGAATTACTCATGTTGCAACAAAGAAATTCTCCCTCTGAGATTTCTACTGTATTTGTTGCATGTGTGGCACCTTACACATGGGGTTTGTGTCTGGTTCTGTATTCTTTTCAATGTGAAATAGTTGGGATTATCATATTAAATCCTTCCAAGTCACAGCAAGGTCAGTGGCTGCCCCGGGTATGTGTATATTCCAAAAGTTTAAGTAAGATGGTCACCAGTTGGAGTAGCAGCTTCAAAACCAGCAGAGGATGATCTCACCTGGCCATGAACACACATTTATACTTAGCAAGATGGCTTATAATCTTGACTTTCTGCTGGAGAAGAAGACTCTCTTGTGCAGCTCGTGTGTTGACTTCTTACAAAGACACCTTCACTAAACTTGGGAATACATCCAAGATATATCCAGGCACACTGCTGGATTCCAGCACTGCACTCCTTGTTGTTGTTTGCTGATTCTCAACCCAGTCCTTCAAGTTCTTACTCTTCAAAGGTTGTGTCCTGCTCACTGGAAAATTTTTTCATCTGGTACAGCTGATGATTCTGGGACCTGGCTCTTCTCTGCTGCCTCGTGCCTCGATAGAGCCTCCAATGCAGCACCTTGGGGGTGCAGAAGAAGAAAAAGCAACTCCTCTGAAGATGTGGAGACTCTGATTTGATGCATGCAAAGGCTTAAAATTGGTGTCTTCAACGCTGCAGCAGAACTCTTCATCCAAAAGTTCTGTCAGTGACTGTGGCTTCGTTCTGTGCAAGAGTCTCGAAGGATCGTTCTGGAGGATGGAGAGAGGAAGCTCTCCTCTGGAGAGGCTCTCAGCACCCCAGCAGGCAGTGGTTCCTCAGCCCTCCTTTCCACCCTGAGGGGGAATGGTGACCTCTCCTTTGGCCTGATTCAGGGCCAGTGCTCAGGAGAGGGGCCCACGTGAGTACAAATCCCTTTGACTGTGCAGCCCCCACGGATGGAGCCGTGGGGCTGAGAATGTACAGCAGCATGGGGCTCTCATTTCCTCAGGGGAAAGACTGGTTTTCATACAGCACCTTTTTATCCATAAGGGGGGAGAGAGTTAAGTATTTATTTACTCACTGATTTACTTTATTCTGAGCAGAGCTGGAACCTTGATTTTTGCCGTGTGCTTCCCTCCTCCCGCGGATCTGTTTGTGTGCGTTTCACTGACAGCCCCGCGTTCCTCCAGGGACTTTACAGCCAAACTGATGCAAACTCTTTCTTCTCAGGTGCCTCACGATCATCTGTCATCCAATGCAAGCCAGGAGGCAACTGCCCCAGCAGACACAGAGGCATGACTAGGCAGCTCTCCCCTCTATCTGTTGCTGAAGATTCTGCTGCTCCCATTCTTGAGCTGCAGAATCGAAGTCCCTCGGGAATCTGTCGGCACAGCAGAGTCGAGAGGCAGAGCAGATCAGGTAGGAACATTCCCAGCATGCCTGTGAGGGGCCTCTTTCCTCTGCCTTTTGAAGGATGGGGCAGAGCCCGAGCATGCTGACATTGATTTACGGTGCTGAGAACAGCAAAGCCATGTGCAAGTCCTTCCCGTGCCTGGGTGCAAACTGGGGTTAGGAGGGAAGGAAGCATGGATGGGAGGAAAAGGCCTGGGAGTCAGCAGGTACATGTAATGTGTAAGGTATCTGAGACATCCTAAGGCACAGAAGATCTTGAAAGCTGATTAACATTAGCACACAGTTAGTTTTTACGAAGTGATTGTGTTTCCTCAGCTTCAGCCTGGCCAGAGACCAGGACTTTTAAGAGCCAGCCCTGTTCCTTCTCAAAGACAGTGACAAGCTCAGCTCATTCCGTGGATGGTCTGGTGAAGAGGAAGAGAAGGAGCAACAGGTGGAAGGATATCTAGGGAAGACCATCACAGTTCAGATCATCCGTCAGCTGCACGTCAGGGCTTCCATCGGGCACGTGTCACCCACTTTTACAGCAGAAGTTTAGCTCAAATGAACCTGTAGGTATGGTGAACACTGACTTCTTCACCATGGTGTCCATCCATCTATCAGCAGCAGGGATGGGATGGGAGCAATTACAATACGGGGCCACAGGCCTTTGAGTCTGCTGCTGTTGAGGAGGAGAGATGTTACACGAGTGAAATAATGCGACTGTCCAAGCGTTTTGGAAAGAGTAGTTTAATTGTCCAAGTTCTTTGGAATACTCTGTATATGCTGTGGGAAAAAGGGGGAGGAAGAACAGGCTGGATCTCCCTTGCACACTGGAGTTGGGGAAGATGAACCTTCCTCTCATCCCTTCACCGCCGATGGCAGCAAGAGTCAACCTTTTTCCTCTTGTGTGGGAAATGGAGGGATCTTGTACTCCAGGAGTACACTCTTCATGGAAAGTCTCAGAAAAGTGTTGGAGGTGATTATTGCTGCACGGAGTGGATGATGCAGCATCTTGCAGTAAAGATCATAGCTAAGAGACCAGAAAATCAATCTCATCTTTGCAGATATCAGGCTGAAGTAACCGTGCCTGTTGGCACTGGGGTACATCCAAAATCAAAATCCATCTTCTCTGAGAAAGGACTTCAGGCCACTTGTTTAGGCCTTGACATTACACTCTTCTAAACATTTATTTTGCATTTATTAATTTCCCTTTTTATCCTGATCTTCCCTTCCTCATCAGTGAAGTCTAAGTAGGACTGACCCAACAGGTAGGAAAACAAATATAAAGAATACTATTTTTTAGGATGTAGTTGCCAAATAGTCAAAAGAGTTCAGATGAAAAGCTGTAGGTTTTGATTTTCTTCATCTCACTCTTCTGAAAAACGAAAGCAAAAGGCTTTTCTGTGGCCATCTTGTCACAGAGACATCACAGGTAAGAATTATACTAAGGACCAGATGACCACGCAGGGGTACTTCTGCTTCCTGCCTTTCACACAGTTTATTGTTGGCCAGTGTCATCTCCTCGTGTCCCCTGCAGTGTGACCTGTGTTCTTATCTGCCATTTCATCCTTTCTGAATGCTCAGCTTGTTTCTGTGCTCTTGCCAGGGTAAGTCTCTTGGTTTGCTTCGGTCTGATCTCAGTGCACACACCGAGGATTTCTGCTGCCTTGCTAATTGTAAAATGCTGTCTACCAACCACTTGGGCTGATCAGTTTATTTCCTCCTCATTATCATAGCATTTGGTGTCTGAACACAAGTGTTAATTCCTTGCTTGCTCCAGCCCCAGCTTCATGACTTGGAAATCCTCAAATCTCTGTAGTATGAACTGTGTGCTTCCTCACCATGTGTCTTCGAGTTCAAGACCTGTCATTAGTTTTAAAGGTATTTCTTATCTTTTCCTTTGGATTCTTTGGCCAAGAGTTAGGTGTGCACATCCCATGGATTTTGAAAGCAGCTGTCGAGCTTCCATGGCACTTTGGCCGGGGATCACTCTCAATTTTATGTAAATCAAATGTAAATATCCAGTCTAGAGAGAGATAAGTGTCTTCAGCGAGCTTGGATATATATGTGAGGATGGAATCAGCTACCCTCTCACCATGCCTTTCCATTGTCATTAAAGGGCTTCTAGACAATATGTTTAGCCTGAGTACACAAATATTTGCCAACTCCATCACATGTGATGAATCTCACTCTTTAAACACTTACAGAAACTCCCCACTGTACATTTAATCAGCCCAGAATTTACACAGGTCTTTAAATCCAAGGCAGGTCCTGCAACAAGTGTGTGTTTCTGTGTCTTTCCCTGTCATTCAGACCTGGGAATGGAAAATCCAAGTCAAATGCTAATGGTGGTGTCATGTGTAGGAACAGCAATTACATCGTTATTTGGTAATTGAAAAATAGAAAGCACAGATAAAAGTGCCTTATTTTTGTATCATTATGTGATTATTTGAACTGTTAGCTGAAGAAGGACTAATTGCAGGGTAGTTTTGCTTAGTAGGAAATCCTGCAAGTGGATGTTACATAATATATTCTTTCAAAGCCATTCTAACTTGCAAATAAACTGTAATTTACCTTTTAATGGAACACATCACTCATTATTAGTACCAGAAAAATATCTATTTTCTCTCAGCAGCCAAAAAGAATGCTAAAAGGATGTTTGCCTTTTCAGACCAGTGCCTGGTTATCCTCTGCATGTTTTTAATAAACCTGTAGTTTTATTTAAATTCTTGATTCAACACTAAACAATGGAGCCATCAAATACAGATTATTTTTAGGAAAAAACCACATCACACAATTACAACTACAAAAAGATCCATGTCCTGGTTAGGAGAATTCTTGATTACAAATGCATTCCCTGCTATGATGAATCTTTTTTTAGGTGTAATGTTGGTCTAAAGTAATAACTTGGAACCTCAGTTTGACATTTCTCTGTGGCTGTAGTAGAAACATTGATATAAAAGGAAAGTAAACCTGAGTCTGAAAGGATACCTCTGTCACATATAAGTTGAATATAGGACAGTGGATGCCCCCACTGTAGTGGATCTATAGTTCCTTTTAAAATCACATTATTTCTTACATAAATCACATCAGGTGTTGATGTGAGTGATAATTGATAGGAACAGTTAAGAATAGCTTCAGGTCATGGATTTTAGAAGATTTTTTTCCCGTTTCTTCTATCAAACTTATGTGATTTGGGGTAAATAGTTGGAGCTCAGTGGTGCCCCATGAACTCATGAGGCAACAGTGTTAGTGCTCCTTGTTTTTCCCAGATGGGGTCTGTGAAATCAAAGTAGGGCTCATGGGCTGCCTCTCTGGGAGTTGTGTCTGGAGAACAAGTCACCAGGCAGTGAGATTCAATTCTCTCCACTTCTGTTGGGAACTCTACACTGGTCTGCAGGTTAAGTCTGAAAAGCACTACATTAAATGGGAAATAACTTCTGATTCCTTCTTGTTTGTGTGTAGAGGTTTGTTTCTAGGCATGTGCCAAGCTTCACTTTTGTCCAGTTTCCTTTTTCAACTTCAAGGATTTAAGTCCACTAACTGATTGCAAAAAGCCTTTCTCCACCTGGATATGTAAAACCAGCAAATTGTTTCCTTTTTTCCCCTCCCTGCTTGCAAATAAAAAAGTGATTCTGGAGTTAAAATCTTGAATAATAAGAATTTGTTCCTGGCTCCAGAAGTGCAGGCTCAGAAGAGCTTTTCTGTTGCACACATGCACAGCAATTGTCTTCATAATGTTGTTGGTTCCAAGAGACGTGTTTTTGTTTTGGAGCTTTGCTGACAGAGGGAAAGAAGGGCTGATAAAGCAAATAGTGACAACAGCTTAACTGTGACACTGTTACCTCAGGCCTCGGTGTTGTGTTCGTGTTTTGTTCCTGCCTCCTTGAAGTGACAGAGGTGGTATCATTAAAGTATTTTGGTGCAGGATTTCAGTATTTATGGGACATAGAGGAATTACAGGGAGAAGGCAAGGGATGATTTGTGACTGGATTAGAAGGGGAGATTTTGCCAAGAAGTGTTTTGAATGCATTCATTATATGTGCAACTCTGTTTCTATTATTTTCTTTTTTTTTTTCAGGAGAAGAAGGAACACAAACGCACACAGAGAGCAGCAGCCAAGAAGCTGAAGGACAGACACGATGCCAGTCTTGCACATCCACATTTCTCAAGCTTATCTGGAGGTTCCTGATCATTTTGTCCGTCTCCTCCTCCTGGGTCGGGACCACGCAGTTTGTCAAAATCACTTTTGAGACCTTTGACTGTCCTTTTTTCATGACTTGGTTCTCAACAAACTGGAACATTATGATTTTTCCCATTTATTACTCCGGGCACCTTGCAACTGCGCAGGAAAAGCAGTCTCCAATCAAAAAATTCAGGTAGGCTCTGTCGTGGCAATACCCCTTTAAAACAACCCGATTCCTGAGGACTGAGATCACTGCTCTGCTCAGTTCGACCCCTGGTGTCAGAAGGCAGAATAAAGGTCATGCTGCAGAAAACCTCATTCATTAACAGCTCAGAAGGCTGACAGATGAGTGATATATGCTGAATAAATGGATACTTGATTGCCAAGGGTTTTTTTAATGAGTTGAAAAGGTCAATAATTTGCTTATAATACTGCTGTTATATTAACTAATGTCTCTATATTTTGTGCTCTTGTCTGGATCAGACCATTAATTAATCTTTTCTGGCCCATTTGTGGTAGAACAATAGTGTTAAGTGCAACCAAACGAACTCATAGTTGAGAAAAAAGATGCTCAGAGCTGAGGAGATGTTTTCCATGAGGAAGACCATGGCTTGCTCTCTATCCTCAGCAAGTATAGCAGGAAAAAAACTGGCCTTTCCTCCTGCTGGATCACAATATGGAGGAAGAGCATCCAGGTAGCCTGCTCTGCTCTCTTTTGTGTGGGGTAAGAGGTAAAGCAGGTTGCAGACTCTTGGTTTCCTCCCCCTGTAGCTCTGAGGGATAATCTGGCATAGCTGAGTGCCTGTCACCCTGAGGAAATGATGTGGAGATTTTATTCCGTCCTCTGTCAGGTTCCACATGAAAATACCTCTTCCTCTGTGTTGTGAGTCAGGGGAAGACATCCCTCTGACTCCAGCCTTTCCTTATGCCACATGGATGCATGCTGTTGAACTCTGAACCTCGAGTGCCAAGGAGTCCACAGCACTAACTCCCAACATTAGGCTGCAGGGGTGGAAATTTATAAATCCCTCTTCAGTAGCTCCTGGGAAATCACAGAAATACAAGGTTAGGGGGGAACCCAAAGAAATCATCCAGTCCAACCACCAGTACTGCAGCAGGACAGAGCTGGCTGAGCTTCACCAGTTCTTAAGAAAACCACATCTAATCTGTCTTCGGGGCTTGGAAGCACCATCACATTCTGGGACAATTAATTTCACACTTCCTCCTCCACTTCCATTGTTCTACTGATCTGACAGGGATGCAGGAGCTGTTTAAAGAACGGAACAAAACTCAGCTTGCCGAGAGATAACACACCTTGCCCATGAAGGGAAGAAACCCACAGGGTAATTGCAAGCTGGGACCTGATTCTGTTATGACCAGACTGTTATTCCAGTGCAGACTTGCTTTGAAAACGATGTCAGTGACTTGAGCAGAACTGTCTGTCCCACCAGGTATTAACCAGTGTGCAGCTCGTCCCTGGCTCCTGCTGACAGAGGGTTCAGCACAGCTGTCACTGGGCACACAGGGAATTCAATTTGTGACTGTCAGGCTGGAGTGTGGCAGGGCCAAATTCTTCCCTCAGCTGCTTTGGCCAGGATCTGGGATGTAATTTGGCCCTGAATTATCATTTCTGTCAAATCAGCGTGACTGAAATTGAGCAGTTGCACTTAATTAAGTGCTTCCCTGCAAACCCCAGTGCTTTGTACATTAATGATGCCTTCATTCAGATCTTTGCTGGAGTGTTTGTGAGAACATTAACAGTGTCAGCTTGGCTTCTGGGTATGGGGTAAAGTAATAACAATTGCACAGCAGATAAGGAAGAAGGATAAAAGGAATAAACATCCCTGCAGATAGATCCTCTGCAGTTAGTTGGTGGATTACATCTCCATCAGAGCAAAATTTTGGGCATAATATTTGGGGCAATGCATAAAAAGACTGTGCTTAAATAATTGATACATTTCCCCAGCTGTTAGGAATTCAGCTTTTAAATCTGGAATACTTATATGCCCAGAGGAACTTCTGCACACATGGAGGTCTGTGAATGTGTGGAAATCAGGAGACCAGTGTTAGAGATGATGGGCATCTTCCCAGGGTATTTCTTATTCCAGATATATCAGGAAATCATATCCCAGGGAGGAATTGACTGCTGGCAAATAATGATTTTATCATGGGGACCAACAATTTGGTCTGTGCTGTGTTACAGCTTGACTACCCAAACTTTTTTCAGTTTGGATATGGGATAGACATCTCTTCAGGATGAACTCTTGATATTTTGATGACTTAAATGGTTAAAAAGCATCATTTGTAGTTTTTAAATTCAGAGACTTATAGGCAGATTTAATTTGGAAAGAATTTTTGGAGGTCATTTAACCCAGCCTCCTGCCCAGAACAGGGGTACTTTCAAAGGTACATAATTTGTTTTATATTTGCTTGGTTTGCAATCTTGGTATTGTTCCTCTTACAAGGCTTTTAAGATTTGCTTGTTTTATTCCTGTGGAGTAGCTAATTTCTGTCAATAAACCCCTCCTGTAGCAATTCCAGGCTTGCCTCAGGGTCCAGAGGTGATTTATCATTGTGTTCCTGGAGGTTGTAGTTACTCTCTAGCAGCTTTAAAGACATATGACATCTTGTCCAGCAGATATTCCCAGTGGATCTGAGCAAACAGTGTCTGTGATATCTTGGCAGACATCAGTGATCATGTGAGTGACTTGCAGAGCACTGCCCCAGGCCAGCAAAGCTGTAAAGAGCCACTGTTCTTTTCATAAATCCCACTTGGAAGGACAGGAGTCCCAATCTCCAACTTTAGATTGGCTTCCTGAAAAGTTTAGGCCACTCAGTGCCTAAAGGAGCTACAGGAGAGATGGACTTTTGACAAGGGAGTGGAGGGGGAATGGCTTCAGACTGGCAGAGGGCAGGCTTAGATTGGATATTGAAAAGAAATTTTTCCCTGTGAGGGTGGTGAGGCCCTGGCACAGGTTGCCCAGAGAAGCTGGGGCTGCCCCATCCCTGGAGGAGTTCAAGGCTGGGTTGGATGGGGCTTGGAGCAACCTGGGATTGTGGAAGGTGTCCCTGCCCATGGCAGGGAGTCAGAATGAGATGGCCTTAAAGGTCCCTTTCAACCCAAATCATTGTGTGATTCTATTATTATAATATTTGAGATTATAACTTTTGTGTTCCTTACCTTTCACACTTTACCTTAGAAGTTCAATACCGTGGTCTTAGAAAGTAACTCAGAGTTATGAACCCCCTGCTGCATTTCACTGAATTATCTTGGTTGTCTTGAGGCAGAAGACACAGCTCTTGGTATTCCCTCATGTTGTAAATAAAAGGCATGTCCCACATAAAGAGCTTGAAACTTCCATTCCTGGTGGATAAAATTATCTGAAGCTCAGGAAGCACAGCAGTAGGAAGCTTAATCCTGCCACGATTTGCCACAGTAGAAATCACTGCACAGACTTGACTTAGGATCCTATTAGAGTTGTGATTTTAACAAAAGGTAGGTGACATTTTCCATGTCAATAAATTTTGCCTCCCCACCCGCTGTCTTGTCTTCTCAAGGACAAACACTGATATTCAGCAGCTTCCTGCCAGGATCTATCCATGGTGTAACAGCTGAGGTCAGTGCTACAGGAACTCCACAGCCTTGAGGCACTGACTGGGGAGAGTGTTGGTAGGTGTAATGTTTAATGAACACAAAAACATTGGGAAGAGCAGGCAGGATAACAGGAAGTTAGCATCACCTGAAGTAAAAACTGAGCCTTCAGTAGCTGCTATTTGCAGTCATCACCCACAAGTCTCTCCCTCTGTGTTGCAGCAGTAGCTCAGGCCAACTTCCTCAGCCACTTATGGAATAACACTGTAAATCCAGGTCTTCACTGCAAAGGCTTTTCAGAGGAGAGATGTGGATGTCCGATGCCTGAAGCTGCTCCAACCCGGAATGTCTCAGCAGTAGGGAGGAAGACCTTCAGCACAGAACTAGGCTTCCCATGGACCATTCCTGTGGGAGACAGCATTCCTGTGGTGCTGCCCCCTAAGCCAGGCACTGCTGATGTGAGGGTTTCACACAGAATTCCCTTTCCTTTTGCTCCAGCTCTTGACCAGACCAGTACAGCTGGTCATGCTCTTTCCTAATGTTCAGATTCTGGAAAACAATTGACCAGTGTGCTTAACCACACTCTGCCTGGTGCCTGTCTCCTGCAATGGAGCTGGGAGGTATTTTATTGCTGCAGATGCCATCATTTAAATAGAAGGACCAAATGACTTGTGCTCACAGAAGGTGCCGTGGTGCTGCCCTACTGTTACTGGAGGTCTTGCCAAGTTCTAGCCCGGGTGATGTAATTCCACTCACGGTATTCCCATCACTCCAGCCTGTTTGCTCTGTTTTTCCCGTGAGCTGTCTAAAACCAGCTGCTGGATTTCACTCCAAAGGCTGCTGTGTGGCAGGGGTGAACAAAACCATTCTTGTGCAGGGGTTGGCATCAGAATGACTAAGAGGCAACACAAGCTATTTAGGGGGTGCCAGAGGCAAAGCTACACGACTGCCTGAGGGGCTGTAATTCCTGAGAGCATGGCACGCTGCCCAGAGCTGATGGCTCAGGGCTACCTGCAAATAAAAAGAACTATTTATGTGAGAGGGCAGGTTTTAAATAGACTCCTTGTGCATTTGGAAATAGTTTATGTCATAGTTTCAGGGTCAGCTGTCCTTAGACATGTCTGTGCCTTTAAGTCAACAGCCTGCAGATACTACCAGTGTGTGTGTGGGGGGGTACTGGGAGCACTCTCTCCTCAGCCCGGGGTTTCAATCACTGTTGTGTCTAATGACTCCTGCAAGTTTAATTTTAGTTGCATGTCAAAGAGGCTGAGCTAACCACTGAGCACCCAGCCCTCACACAGCCCCAGGCAATCTGCTGTAGCCATGACTAGGAAAATAAAGCATTCACCCTATTTCCTCATTGTCTGAGCATTATTCATGGAGCTCTCCTAGGCACAGAGGTGAATTCATCAAGTCTCTGTCTTGTTTGGCAGGACCCTGTCACAGTCTTTGCTGTATTTTCTTAATTGAGAGCTGAGGAGCCACAGGCCCCTGTTTTGTCTGGTCACTGGACACTGCTGTGTGTGATGGAGGCTCTTCCATCTGCTTGAACAGCCCATTGCCTGGGGCCTGTGAAACATTTCCAGATTTCTTTTCCTAGCTGAGAATCATCCCTCCTACTGCTCCTGGGAACTCACAGTGACACTGTCAAGGCTGACACAACTGCCTCTCCCAAATCTTTGACCAGCCCCGAGTCCAACACAGAATAATAATCACTGAACCTTCCTCCTTTGAGGATTCACACTGTTGGGGCATTTTGTACCCCATCCTCATGACTCTGCCCTGGGTTTGTCTGTGTGCAGGACAACAAGACCTCACCCATTCTGGCACCTGGGTACCTGACAGTGCCCTGCATCACTGTGGGCAGCCCAGGCACCTTTCCTCTCTTGTTTTAGCACAGCACAAGCTTGTTTCCTCCAAGATCCTGGCAGCTTCTGAGGCAGGTTGGATTTACAACCGTGTAATGATCCAGTTGTGCACCAGAATTCCCACTGGGCTGGAGAGAGCAGGGTCCACACTGGTCTGTAGTTCACAACACAGAGCTCTTCTTGCCAGTAGATGGACCATCCTGGCTCTGGTGTCATGTAGTGGTGGTGACACAACCATGGTGCATCCACCTGTCTTGAGGTGAGATGTAGTTTGAGCTCAAAATCACCCTCTGCAACCACCTAAGTCTCAAAGGGAAGCATCTTTTAAACATAAACTGCTAATATCTGCATGTCAAGGAACAATTGAAGTGCTGCCACTGAGTCCATTCTCACACAGGGGAACTCATCACCTTTAACTTCTGTTGAAATCAGTGATACAAAAGCCTGCAGTCAAGTTAAGCATTAATTAATTTGCTTCACCGAGTATTTGCTTTGCTTCTCAGATAAATGATACACACCACTGGCTGGTTTGGTTTTTTTTCTATTTGAAACGATTTTATCCTGATCTTTGGGGAATAGATTAACTTCTGAGAGCATCCAGGTCAACTAGAGTGAAGGAGATAATTAGCAGATCTGCCTGCCTGAGTGTTAACTTGTTGGACACCCTGTCATAGACTGTGAGAATGTAATTTGTTATTACCAGAAATGGCTGCTTTGTACCCCAGGTTGTCTTAGCAGCAGCAGAGAACGAGTAGTTATTAAGTAGATTCATAGAATCACTTAGGTTAGGATGTAACTGATCTCTTTTTTTAGAGAATATTTTTTAGAATAATAACATAGATGTTATTATTCTGCTTCCCTCAAAACAAGTGATGATTTCCACTCTTAATAGTAAAAAAAGTAATGTTTTTAACAGCAGAATTCCCAAGAATTACTAAAAATGGTTAATGCATCCTGAAAACTGTTTTGTCTTCCAGATCAGGATAATTATCACACCACTTCCCCCCCAAATAACAAGTGTTTTTGACTTCACGTTGCAGTGCAATCTTTGAATTTACTGATTAGTTCTGCGTAATGAGTGTTTTAGCAATCTTCCAAACACAGCCGTGTCTGGCTGTGAACACTTTGGAGCCCTGAGGCCTCTTGGCATTTAGATCAGTCCCTTCACATGCTGCAGTTTGGTGGTGCCTTGCCTCAGTCCCTTGGTGTTTGGGCTGTATGAAGTGTTCCCTTGTGGGACCTCTCATGTTTCAAACAGGTGTGCCAGAGAGCCTCTCGTGTCAAGAAAGGGAAACATACCGGGAATATCCTCAGGAATACCTTTAACCAAGAATGCAGAGAGTGGAGTTGCTAAAAAAGTCCTTCCCAGTTTGAGAAAGGTAGAGATGTTTCAGGAGGGGTGCAATGTTCAAGGCCAGGTTGCATCCAACATGGGGGCTTAGGGCAACCTGGTCTAGTGGAAGGTGCCCCTGCCCACAGCAATGGGATTGGACCTAAATGGTCTTTAAGGTCCCTTCCAACCCAAACCATTCCAGGATTCCATGTGCCTTTAGTCTACCTGCATGCTGGAGTCCTGTCTCTTCTCAGCCCGTGAGGTACCACTTTGCACAGGACAGCTGTCCCCAAGAGCAATGTCTGCTGAGTTTACCCTTCTCTTTCTTGAAATCCTAAGAAGCAAACAGTTCACTGGAGCTGTGTGTGACACAGTGCCTGGGAAACTAGAGATTTTGTTTGCAATTTGATCCACAAGGAACCGTCTCTTAGCAAGCAAAACTTTTCACTGTATATTAAAATAAAGGTATTAAATTTCCTTCCCTCCCTTTTCCTTCCATCTCTCACACTGCTGTTTGCCTGGCTCGGTCCCACTGCCTGGTGTCTCACTTCTCCACCATGGTGATGTGTCTGGCAGTATTTTTGAGTATCTTCAGGCAATTCTTAAAGCTTACTTGGCTATAGGTGAGAATATATTTCAATAAGAATAAAAACAGGACTCGGAGCAATGCAAGAAAAAAACTGGCAAGCTACAGAGTAAAAAATATGGTTATTATAATCCCTGTGCTCATGACCTGGAAGGCAGAGTCTGGGAACTGTCAGAGCATTATAGATAACCTTCATTTCTGTGTGTGAGTCCCTGGGATTATTGTTGCTCAGAGTGTGATTATTCCAGGTAAGTTACTCCTTTTCTATTTGCGAAATTGCTGTTTTAAGAAGATTGTGGGTTATTTCCTCTATGTGAATTAAATAATGGATTCTCATGGGTGCAAAGGAGCAGGTAGGAAAAGCACTTAATTGAATGCGATAAAAGTCTAATGAATGTTTGTTGTGCTGGAGTGAACGCTCAGGAAAATCCTGGCTGAGACTGAAACTCTTTTCTTTTCGTAGGGAATGCAGTCGGATTTTTGGTGAAGATGGTCTGACGCTGAAACTCTTTCTTAAAAGGACTGCTCCCTTTTCTATTCTGTGGACTTTGACTAACTACCTGTATTTACTGGCTTTAAAGAAGCTGACAGCCACAGATGTCTCTGCTCTCTTCTGTTGTAACAAAGCTTTTGTCTTCTTGCTTTCTTGGATTGTGCTGAAAGACAGGTTCATGGGAGCAAGGGTAATGATGTGCCTCGTTTTCCACTCTCTCTTGTTTTCGTAAAATTGCACTTAAATCCATAAGCCATTGTGCTGCCATAGCACTGCTGCATTGTGGTATAGATATGCCATGAAACCATTTCTCATTTTATTTTTATTATGGAGATCTAAGCCTTAAGATCAGCTAGAGATCTCAGACTCCAGTGGTGGGAAATTTCAAGAAGCTATTACAGCTAAAGTGTAACATGATAAATCAAAATAGAAGGACTTCCACTTTCACAGAAACCCACTCTGTCTTGGCTTACAATGCTGAAGTTTAGTTAGTTTTATTTTAAACTTAGTGATGAATGCTTAGGTTCTGACCAAAGCAGTTTTATTCTTTTTTGGCTAGGCAGCTGTTTTCACTGTCTTACCTATTTTTCTTATGCTACCCTAGTACTTTTTACACGCTTATATCCACGTGCATGTGCCAAAATTGGTTTAAAAGGAGCACAACTGTTTTGTGTGGAGTTGTATTTTGCACTAAAGTGTTACAGGACTCACTGGCAGTAATATGGACCCTGCAAAAATTGGGAAAAAAAGAACTCAAACAAAATGCTGTGTGCCTGGATCTGGGGAAAGCAGCGTGTTCCCTGTAATTTTGCACACACAGAACTCCTGACATACAGCTGGGTTAAACATTGGATAGGGAGTAATGAGGATTTCCAACAGTTCTGCTGATACAGATTCCTCCTCTGAAATGGCTCAAGGCCTGATGATTCTGAGTGAACTATCAGGAGCCTTGAAATTCCTTAGGGATTGTTTGTGGCCAGGTGTGATGCCTGTGATCAGAAAATGCCACCAGCTGTTGGATTTAAGTTCCATGGAAAGTGTGATGGATCAGGACCTTGTCTAAGTAAACTTATTTTTTTTTTTAATGAATAGTCTGATAGAAGGGTTCAGAAATGAAAGGAAAAGGCATTCTGGTGTACAGGCATCTCATCTGGTTCTTGGAGCAGCCACCAGCACACTGAGCAGAGCATTGTGCTTGCCAAGTTGAGGAGGTGAACCCGTGTTTCACCCTCAACCACAGTGCCCTTGAAGATAAGGACATGGACATTCCACCTTGCAGTGCTAAAGCCTGTTTCATATAAAACTTAACATATAGAAGCATAAGATGAATGTAACCTCCCCTCAGACTATTGATGACTAATTCAAAGAATAAGCAAGGTTTAAAATCCTCAGTTCTTCTCTACAGAAATAACAGGAACAGTAATTCCCTCCTCTGCCCCTCGGTCATCTCAGGTCCCAGCTGAAAAAATAGGAAATTTTGTACCCTTTGAGGTAATTTTTGTCTCAAAGCAACATCTTCCTAGAAGAGCAAGCATAGCTCTTGTGTTTTCTTAGCCTGCCCTCTTAAAGAAACCTAGAAATAAAAGCTATTTTCAGTTATTACTTGTTTTTCTCTGCCTAAAAAAAGGTTGCTACAATTATGCATTAGTATTAATGCTGTAAAACACCGTGGGGTTCACACAAGAAAAACCCAGCAGGAAAAGTGAGCAGCAAATTCTGCACATAAAAGAAACTGAGTTTTGCTGCTAAGAGGCAGATTCTGGCTACCCATTGCTGCAAAGGTAAATCACAGCATTTTTCCAGCAGCCAGAGTAACACTTAATGATGTTAATAACCACACAGGAGACTGTTTGAGAGCTAAAATACAACAAAGCAGCACAGCCCAAGCCTTTTGTGCTTTGAATGCCTCCTCTGCTCTCACCACAGCCTCTCAGAGCAAGGGTAATTGAGTTATTTGGACAATAAGGAGACAGAAAGAAATAAGGGCTTAATCATATCCTCTGAGCCATTTTTTGTAGAAGCACTCAGCACCCGGGAGCTCAGCCAGCTTTTCAAAGGAACTCAGCTACTACCAACTCTCCCAGAGCTTCGGAGCCGTCAGGCACATCTGTGTCTCACCTGAGACCACTTTCATCTGCCTGAAAGAGAACCAGCAGCCTCAGTGGCTCTGCAGCAGATTCCCAGCTCCCTGCCCAGCTGGTGTGGCTGCAGGCAGTGTCCAGACTGCCCATGGATGCCCACGGGCATTTGGATCTCTCCTATCCCGTGGCACAGCGCTCCTGCACGGCTGGAAAGCAGCCCCTGGCCAGGCTGCGGGGCTGGATTTTTAGATATGCTGTCTAAAGACAAACCTGTCTTGATGGTCACCTTATGGTATGGCTTAATCCCACCCATGGAAGCATTTAATAGCTGCAGAAAAGCTGCTCTGGCTGTGTTTGAGTTACCTGGAGTGTGTGTTCTGCAATTAGAGCCTGGTGCCCTCACTGGAGAAGTTGTAGCACTCAAACCACGAGAGAGAAACACCAGCTGGAGAAAGAGTATTCAGCTGGGAAGGACAGATGCAGCCATGACTACATAGCTAATGGCCTCAAGTTGTGCCAGGGAAGGTTTAGAACGCATATTAGGAATAATTTCTTCACAGAAAGGATGTTCAGGCATTTAACAGGCTGCCCAGGGAAGTGATGGAGTCACCATCCATGGAAGTGTTCAAAAAACATGTAGAGTGGTGCTTAGGGACATGGTTTAGTGGTGGACCATGTCAGGCTAAGTGTTAAGCTTTGGCTCAGAACAAGCACAAATATTTTAAAGACTTTGCATATTTGAGTAGTTCTTGGCCTGTGTTGCTCAGATTTAGCCATATGCTCATTGCATGTTTGAGCCCTTGGTTGGGTTTCATCTGTGAGGTGTAATCAGTGTTTATTAGGTAGGTGCAGAGAGATTTGGAGACATTTTTCTTCCTTGAAAATACTGACTTTACCCTGGGGTCAGGTTTCTTCCCTGTCCCTGAAGGTGTTCAAGGCCAGATTGGATGGGGCTTGGAGGAACCTGGTCTAGTGGGAGGTGTCCCTGCCTGTGGCAGGGGAATTGGAACTAGGTGATTTTTAAGGTCCCTTCCAACCCAAACCATTCTGTGATTCTTAAGTACACCTCGTTTTCTGCTGTGCTCTACATGGGGGAAAAAAAAGTGTTTCTGAGTAAAATGTTGATTGGCCTTGCTCTCTCCCAGGAAAAAAAGAGGGAAGCTAATTTCATTCTGTACCTAAGAGGCTTCAAAAGCAAGTTACTACACTCCTCCATTAATTAAAAGCCCTGTTTAATGAGCTGGCAGCTGCAACAACCATCTTTGCTTCCCTGTGACCTTTGCTTCCCTGCTCAATGTGGAGCAGCACAGGATATGCTCTCAGGTTTCTAAAGCAAACACCTGAGGGTTGCCAGGCAGAGGTCAGCTCTGCTGATGCTGTGGTGGGTGAAGTGCAGGAGGAGCTCTGAACATGGAACTTAAACATTGTTCTTGCTGTTTTCAGTGTCAGGTCTTACTTATTGGATGTCTCATGGGGTGGTTTTACCCCATATGTGTCCATCATTTTAGTTGTTTCGGGAAAAATAAATGGGAAAAAAGCATTCTTGGCTTTCTAAATATTTGATTAAATTAGGAAACTGGCTCTCTAAACTTGGTGTAGTCAGACTGGGAAGGAGTTTTTTCCCAATAGGAAGAATCTGCTGTTGGAGATGATGGATCTACTCATTTTCACTAACACAAGGAAAGAACTTGAGAGATGAGTGTTCTAAGAATTAGATCTTGATCCTTTCCCTTGGATGGAGGGGTTAACTGCACTGGACTCTTCTGGTTTGCCTTGTGAGACACACTGCATGAAACATTCCAGCTGAAATATTCCAGCTGACAGCTGAAATGCTGCATCTGAATTCTGTGCAAGGCAAGATGTTTAGTGCAGCCTGCGATGAACCCAACCAGGCAGTGGAGCAGGGAAAGGGGGGCTTCTGGAAACTGAGAGGAGAGGCCATGAATGTCTGAGGGGTCCTCGGTGTAATTCAGCATTGCTTCGAAGCTGAGACTTCTGTGGAGTCTCCCAGGATGGCCTGACTGCTGGGATGTGTTATCCTGGGAAGCAGAGGAGGGAAGCTGTCTTGGTCCCCTCTTGCTAAAGCCCTTTCAGATCTCATCAAACCACTGAGAGACTGTGATTACACAAGTGACTCCAGCCCACATCATTAAGCTGGGGGACTTGGGTTTCAGGTGCCATTTCATGGTGAATTTGGAGGTATCAGTGATATCTTCAGGCTTAGGTGGCAGCTTTGTGGACCTGTATCTTGGAGCTTGGATGTTTTAAATGGAAGGTGGAACACAGACATGCAGTGTGATTTTTGACTGCCTTTGGCACAGCCACTGCAATGCCAGGGGGGTACCTGTGTGCCTCAGGTACTAGTAAAATAGGGATAATGGTGAGAGGGAAGTAATTAAAGCTGCAACCAGGAGATGAGTTCCTCTGTGAAGATGTTGGCCTGGGTACCTATGAGATTTAGGAGCCCTAACATTTCTAACTGTAGTCTCTACTCTGGGAGTTTCCCATTGTCTCCCCATGTATGGACACCTTTACCTGGGTCAGGTGTTTGTCCCTGTCCTGTGTGTCCCTTGAATCATGGGACTGACTGGCTCTGCTGAAATTGTTTTGTGGGATTTTTGTGTTCACTGCCTCAGTCTGGCTCACAAGTGCTTGGTAGGAATATCAATGGGTTTTCTGGGACTCTTGGTCAGACTGTGAGCTCTGAAAGTCAGGCTTCTCTGCAGAAGGGCACATGATTGGATCAAGATGCCTTTAAAGTCTGTGGGCTGAAGCATGTGAAGCTTGGGTTTGTCTAGTACCAAATATTTCTTAAATGGAGTTCAGTGATGTTTTCCAAGAAGCAAGTGCCCATCTCCCTTTGGTGTTGGCTCAGGAATTGTACACTGGCTCAGGAAACACCTTTTTCTCTGCACTCCCTGGAAGTTGGGTCTTCACTGTGTTTGAAATTCCCACTCCTTATTTACATGCTGAGGTCAATTAGGTGGAGAGGGGGAGTTTTCCAAAGAATAAAACATGTTGGGCTCACTATCACTTCCTTAAGGTCCTTGGAGTCAGGACTCAGGGTTTCAGACATGATGTACTTGATTATTCCTGTTCTTTTTCTTTGAAGCCTCTTAGATGCCCTGTCTGAGATTTCCAAATGAGGCCAGAAACCTAAGCACAAAGGTAAAGGCTTCATGGAGAAACTAGGTCATGTCTGTCCAAGAAAGCTGGCCGGAACAGCCTGGAAAAGCTCCCAGTGGTACTCTGGCATTCCACAAGACAGGAGTCATTCCCCTGGACTAATGTCCAGAATGTTTGGCCATCTAATGTTTGTATTTTGAGTCAAATTTGGGGTGTTGCTAAATACTTCTCTTGTTGCATAATGGAACACAATGTCTTAGAATTTCTTGATCTTGGAGCAATCTCTCCAAAGGGAATGTTTAGCTGATAAAACAGGTAATGGTGCAGGTCCTGTCAGGAGGTCCCAGCAGAATTTGCAATGCTGTAGATCCATACCACTACCAGTGCACACACTTTCATTATGCTTTACATCTCTCCCATGATTTTTCCCATTTAATGGAAAACAAGAAAGCTCCAAGTCAGAGAAAGTAGCCAGTGACACTCATGAGAACCCCACGCAGTGAAGGATCTCTTCCCACGGGCTGAAGTAGCTCTGAGCTTTACACTGCTTTGTTTTGTCTGTGCAGATAGTTGCAGCAATCATGGCAATCACAGGAATTGTGATGATGGCATATGCAGATGGTTTCCAGGGAGATTCAATCATTGGGGTGGCATATGCTGTGGGATCAGCCTCCACATCTGCCTTGTATAAGGTAGGTCACGACTGTTCGTTTGGGTTCTTATATTCACTGTTATCAGCTGTTAAATATGCACAAGTACAAAGAGAGTGGCTGTAAAATAAATGTTTTATTTCCTGCATCATTCATGTTGTGATCAGGTGATGTCACCACGTCAGGAAATCCACCATGAGGGTAATTAGTTGTCACCTGCCAAATATTCGGGGTGGCTTTGCTTTATGAGTCTTTAATGAAATCTTCATTGCTACGCTATAAGGAGTTTCAGATCATTTTTTAATCATGCCAATGCCGTTTAAAAACAGTTTCAAAGGGACTTTCCAGGTGCAGAATGGAGAGCCTGGATGTGGGATGTGCTGCTTTCCCCAAGTGGGAATGCAGGGCTCACCCCAGGCCTGCACTGCACATGCTGTGCTCCTGCTGGGCTTGGAGCCCTGGTGTGAGCTCAGCACACTTGAGAATGCTTGGAAGCAGTGGCTGCTCTGGAAGGTGAGGGATGGAAAAGGCAGAGTCATGTCTCGGAAACAGGTTGGGCTGAGCGTGGCTGTGTTTATTTTTGGCTTGAGGAGGGTGAAGTGGGTGTAAATTTTGGAGTTTGTTGTAGTGGGATCAGAATTTGCCTCCCAGTTTCAGAGTTTGCTCACATCGGTAATGAATTTGTGCAGGAGAACTTTGCTCCCATGAACTGTCATGACTTCTAAACCCCTCCTCTCTCCTCTCCTTTGCAGGTTTTGTTCAAAATGTTCCTTGGAAGTGCAAACTTCGGGGAAGCAGCTCATTTTGTGTCTACCCTGGGCTTCTTCAATTTCATCTTCATCTCTGTCACCCCAATCATACTGTATTTTACAAAAGTGGAGTACTGGTACCCTTTCTCTGCTGTGCCCTGGGGTTACCTGTGTGGAGTAGCTGGCCTCTGGTTAGGTATGTGATAAAAAAAAAATACTCATTTTTCCAGCTCTTTTCTCCCCACCAATACAAAATTAGCCTCTGGCACAAACAATTCCCCCCTGTCCTCCTAAACATCAGAGCTCTCTCACAGATTAAGTCTGGTCCCAGTGCAAATTGGTACTCCTTTGAAATTATTTATATTTTTCATTATTCTTAATGAAATAATACTAACTATTAATATATAATTAATAATTAAGGTATAAGCAATAATTATAATTAATAATTAATAGTGATAATAATAGCAGGGAGTAAACATGAAGCAGCCATACTAATGGTTCACTTTTTCATCCCTACTGTAGTTCCACACCAATTCCCCTGTCTCTGGAATAGCTTGGCTGCTCTAAATCCCATTTCAAAGGGCTGTGTGTTCTCAGTGTCTTCCTGGCACACTCTGTGGGGTGTTTGTGCACTGACACATGGATCCCCAGTGCTGGGGCACTTTTCTGTGGGTGCTGCAGGTGCTGGGCAAGGCTCACACAGTCCTTCCATAACTCTCCCTCTTCCTGAGCCACAATTGCCATTCTCCAGCCAGGCACAGTATCTGTTGGATTCAGCCCAAGGGCGTTTTAATTTCCAGATATAACAACATCCTTTCCTTTAGTAAAGTCTCTGTTATTTCATAATTGAAGAGGTTTCCACTACACGTTTATCAAATGGAAGCAAAGAGAATGCCTGGTACACAGCCCATCCTGAGACATGGTTGTGCTGACATCTGAGCTCTGTGAGCACCTTGAACCAGAATTTCAGCTCCTCTGTGAGCACCTGAGGGACAAAAAGCGGGGCTAATTTATCACCCATCAATCTACCAAAGTGTATAAACCCAGGCATGAGGGAACAACCTCACGGAGCAGACAAGGAGGAGCAACCCTGTGCTCCTTTTATGTAGGGGACTCAGCAGCAGGACTGAGTGACCAGAAGAAAATTTTTGGAAGTTTCTGCCGCTTGCTTTTGATCTCCCAAGGAAATTGTAGCTGGCTGGTAACGCTGTCGTGTAAAAAAAACAAAACAAAAAAACAACAAAACGAATCCATAAATTTAAGGTGTTGAATATTTGTACTTCTGTCAGATTTCATTTTGCCTTCAACATGGCACCAAGACCTTGGTCTTGCCCCAGTCTGCTTAGTTTGCAGTTAAATTCGTCAGCTAATTGTGTTTAGTGTCCTTTAGAGTATGAATTCCTGTTGCTGTCACCTTTGGGGTGTGGTCCAGGTGGAGGGTGTGCAGCCTTTTGTCAGGGAAATGTCCCACTGAGACAAGGACATCACAGCCTCAGCCAAGAGGGCAAGCTGGGATCACCATCCTTCTGGTAGGGGAACAAATGAAGGTTTCTGGCAGCAAAAACAGGTTGTTTGCAACTGATTAAAGCTTGGGAAAAGCCATGAAATATGAGTGTGATAACCTTGGTATTACAGTTTGTGAAAGGCCATCCAGCCCTTCGCATTACACCAGTCAGAACTTCCCCTCATTTCACACTCCTAAATAAAAAAACCGAAATCACTCACTTTGTGACAACTACGTAATTGTGGTGTGGATACTGATATCACACTTGTAGGGTCAAGTGGAAGAGAACTATCTCACTCTAGTGTTTTTCCCTGTAATCATGTATGATTTGCTCTGTTTTTCCCTAGCTTTCAATATCCTGGTTAACGTTGGTGTCGTGCTCACATACCCCATCCTGATCTCCATCGGCACAGTGCTCAGCGTCCCTGGAAATGCAGGTACCATGGCTGGTGGTGGAAAAATAAGCCCATGGGCACACAGACAGCACAAGCAGTTTATTGTCCAAATACTTGAAATCTGTTGTCATCAGGGCAGGGGGTATACGTGGAAATTTATTCCAGAGTCCTGTCTTGTTGAACAGCCTCTGCCTCTGCTCTTCCACCCTCTCAGCCTCGCCGCTCCTGGGATTTGAGCATGTTTTCAAAGAAACATCTATTTTTAGGGGGATGCAGGTCAGAGCTGCAGAACAGTCAGTACCTGAAGGAGGCTGTCCAAGGGCTCAGGTGCCCTCTTGGTGCTGGTTGTGGGTCTGGGAGGCACCAACTCCAGCTTTCTGACCCACGTGCTGCTCTCTCCCACTCCCTGGTCTGTGCAGCCCAAGGAAACATTCTGCTGGTGCAAACTGTTGAAGATAAAGAGTTACCATAAAGTGCCTTCCCTCTCAGAGAAGAAATCATGGAATCATAGATTCATTAAGGTTGGAAGAGACCTCCAAAATCTCCAAGGAGATTGGAGGTTGGACCTCCAAGTCAAACCTTCAAAAAAATACCCCCATGGCCACTTAACCATATAGTGAAGTGCCACGTCTACTCACTTTTTGAACACTTTCAGGGATGGTGACTCCACCACTTCCCCGGGAAGCCTGTTTCAGTCCTTAACCATTCTTTCAATTAATAAATATTTCCTAATATCCAACCTGAGGTCATTTCCACTTGTTCTGTCACTCGTTACCTGAGAGGCAAACACCCACCTGCCTACAACCTCCTCTCAGGGAGTCGTAGAGAGTGAGAAGGTCACCCTGAGCCTCCTTTTCTCCAGGCTGAGCCCCCCCAGCTCCCTCAGCTGCTCCTCATAGACCCTTTCACATGGAAACCTTGAGGCTTGGATCCCACAAGGCTTCCTCAGAGCCTGCATGAGGTGGTGAGGGATGGAAGAGATATGGCACTTCCAGTACTGTGCTGTCAGGTCAAAGCTGTTCTCTGAACTAAGGGAGCTGCTCACTCTGAAGATCTGAGAGCTACATGGCCACTGTCACAGCCAGAGTGCAGCACACGGGTCACAGAGATGTGCCAGGCTGCTCTGATGCCATCATCCATCTGTTGGAAATCAGAGACAAGGAAAAAACTAACAAAGACAATTCAGCAATTGCGCTGAAACTCTCTCTGTCTGGGAAAAAAGATAACAAAAAGACTGCAAATGCGGATTAATTACCATGTGAAGCGAGCAATCAATAACCAATAGAAGATAGAATACTAATTGATGAAGAGAATTATGAAATTTATAGCCAATGAACATTAATTCCTTTGTTTGCTAAAAATGCATAAAATAGTGAAAAGTATTGAAAGTGGGTGTGTGTGTCTGGTGGAGTGACCCCACAAGCACCCCGATAATAATAGTAATAGATTATTATTGAAGTATATAAACACATAGAAATAACAAGGTAATAAAGTAATGCCTGCTTTCCAGTACTAAAAAAATAGCTACAGAGTTTGATTTATCCTGGTTTTGGTGACACATCCCACTGCTGGTTTGATGTTGTTGTTGTTCTTGTTTCCTTCCCCGCAGCCGTGGATCTGGTGAAGCACAAAATGATCTTCAGCGTGGTGAGGTTGGGAGCCACCATCATCATCTGCATCGGGTTCCTGCTCATGCTGCTCCCCGAGGAATGGGATGAGATAACCCTGAGGTTCATCAACAGCCTGAAGGAGAAGAAGAGTGAGGATCATGCCGACGAGATCACAGAGTCCAGCGTACACACGAGGAGCAGGAGCAGAGCTAACGGGACAGTGTCTATACCACTGGCTTAGGGCTGGTGGACCTCCCCTGCACGCAGATGTATATTCTGTGAATATAGCTGAAATCCCCTCACCACCTGTATGCTTAAAAAAAAATGACATTTAACCTGAACAAGGGATGGACTGTAAGATAAGAGAAATACATCTATAATAAATGTTTACATTTATACACTTATCGAGGAACGGGTGTAAATAACTACAATAAAATGTTTTGTAATAAAAAAGACACTTCTGTTGGCGTCTCAGTGAAGTGGTGGGTTTAAAATGTGGATCAAGTTTACATCATTTATCTCCTTTTGCTTGCCAAAGGAGAGGCATTCTCAAGGATACAAATCTTGGATATTTCCAGCCAATAAGGAAATTGCCTTCAATAAGGTGCCTTTTCAGCAAAGTACTAGGTGTGGAAAACCATTTCAAACCTCTCCTGGCATTTTTGAGAATTCATTTGTGAAAGACCCTGATGTTCTCGTTTACATTTGGAATTATTATCAGAAAATATCAGCAAAACATGAAGCCTCCATCCCAGACTGAGCTGTTCCTCTTTCTAACACCACCTTTATAGAATTGGTGCTGAGATTTGGATGCCTTTGGTAAAGCCAAAAATGGTTTTATTCATCTCTTTTTCCCCCAGAAAAGCTGCACTCTCAGCTGCACAAGCAGCTTCTCAGGAGAGATGGAACACCCCAGACCGCTAGCATTCCTGGGAAATTCCTATTTTCACTTCCTATTTTCTAGGGCTTTGGGACAAACTAATATTTTTCTTAACCTCCACTATAGAAAAGTCTTTCAAAAGCCAAAACAAATCAACCAACCTTCCAGTCTCTTCCCTAAGCCTGTTGCTGTGTAATTTAGGCTGGCTTACAGCATTCCTAGGACTGACCATGCAAGACTGTCTTTATTTGAGAGCACTTGATATGCAGACAAGCATTTTTTTCCCTTTTCTTTTTTATTTTTAAGGGAGAATAGAAACAACTGGAAAGCATCACAGGTTGTTGAGCTGTGCTGGCTCTACTGCCCACAGTTTGTAAGTTTGATTAGCAGCTAGGAGTTTTTTTGCTTGTGGGTATTTTTTTTTATATAGATAATATTTCTGCCAGGAAAAAATAGTCATGTAAATAATAACAAAGGCACTTTTAGATTTTATTCTTCCCTTTGAGGTTTTTATTTTATCCTTTAACGTTCGTGTCCAAACTGTTCCTTGCAACGAGCAGAGCTGATAAAATACTGGCGTATATTTAAAAAACCCACAGCTGGGCTCCTTTATCACATGGCTGAAGAATTAGGGCTGTAGAAACCAACCCAAACCAACTGCTACCTGTGCATTAAACCCAGAAGTGTAAGGTTTGGGTACACTTTTACAGCTCCTTGTCTGCTGCTAAAAAAAGGTGAAGTCTATGGAACAGGAGATACTGAAGGTAAAACACCGATGAGCTGAGAGCACACAACATATAGCAGCTTGGACACCACCTCAAGTTGGTTTTGGAGTTGATATGTTCATTTACATTACTAGATTAGGGGATGTGTTTTACTGAAATTTTAGCTCCTGCCAAACTGAACGCATGGGAAAAACAAAACTTTCATTCAGTATGCATTGGTGAGGATTTTTTGGCAAGCAGACTCATGGAAGCGTCTTCAGGCACACGACTGGATCCTTCAAGGAACCTCACTGAACTTTAAAGCACCTGCCTGAGTGTCCCTAGGATGAGAGGAAAGGCCTTAGAAAGGCTGGAGCACTTGCTCTCTCAACTCCAAATCATCCAATACAGATTTGACTTTGTATTTTTGAGCCCTTCAAAGCTTTCCTGGCCAGTCAGCTCTCTGCACCAGAGGGAGGATTAGTGTTTTTGCAATATCCTCCCTTGTTCGGAGTGCTTTAGGAAGACTGAGGGAACTTTTGCTCCTTGAGGGCTTTTATCCCTTACCAAAATTATTTTATTCTTATCCCTTAAGAAAAAAACCCTTTGCAAACCAAACAGTGCCAGGTTCTTTTGCTTCTGTATAGTTTTTGAGATTGACTCTCAATGGACTATCTGAAGGCAAATGAGTTGCTGCTGATTTCAGTGCAGCCGCGGCCAAAGGGGTCAGAGCAGCATTCGTGCCCTTGCCCACACGTTGCTCCTCTGTGTCACAGCCCCCTGTTTAGATGGCCACCAGCCAGGACTTCGCCCAGGGAGGCCATGCCAGCTTCTGTAGAGGCCCCGTGCCCTTCCCGCTGCTGCTGTGTTGGCAGCCGAGGGGATTCCTTCTGCTGCCATGAGCGGGTACAGGAGGGGAGTGTTTGCGGCTTTTTGGAACTCCTAAAATTCACGTTCAGCTGTCTGAGCTGCTATAGGGAATGGATTCCTTCCCCGTTGGGGCAGGTTGGCCAGGTTGGAGGAGGCCTCAGGACATGTGGTTGTGTGTCACAGAGCCCTTTGTGACATGGTGGCCGTTGCCAATGGGATGGGACAGGGCAGGGTGTCCAAGGGCCCTTTGTGACACACCCTGATATAGGTGTTTGGCGTCAACGCGGCCGCGCCACAGTGCTCGGAGCACGCGTCTGGTCAGGACGGGACTGAGCGGTGCTGTGAGGAGTCTCCTCGCAGCCAACTCGTTCGTTGCTGACCCGAAGCGATTCTGAGAGTTCTTTTTTTTGCAAGTTCCCTCGAGGCCAGACCCCAGGAGTTGGTGACCCGGAGGTTTTTCCGACACATCACCACTCTCTGTGGGAGTGGCCCTCGAGGCCAGGCCACGGGCCTTGGTGACCTGGAGCTTTTCTGGGCATCACCAGTGCCTGTGGAAAGTGCCTACGAGGCCAGACCACGGGACTTGGTCACCTGCAGTCCCTGTGGAAGGTGCCCTCGAGGCCAGACCACGGGACTTGGTCACCTGCAGTCCCTGTGGAAGGTGCCCTCGAGGCAATTTTTTGAGATTTGCCCACCAGGGTATTTTTCAAGGCGTCTCTCGTGCAAGTTCCCTTGAGACCACACTGTGGGATGGCAGGGAGACGCTTCAGCCTGTTCAGGCTGCTGAGGAGGAAGAGGAACAGGAGAGGCCCTGGGGCGGCCCCAGCACAGCAAGCTGAGGAGCCCCTGCAGCAGGGTGAGTGCTGGAGCTGGGCCACAGGGCTGGTGGCTGCAGCCAGCTTGGCCCCTTCCTGTCCCCTGTGGGTGCACCCAGAGAAAAAGGAGGGGGGAAGAGGGGCCAAGGGTGACCCTCCTCAACATCCCTGCTCCATCCACTGGGCACCCCAGGGCCGGCCCTGCCTGTGGAGTGCAGGGCTGGGCTGTGTTCCCTGGCCTCTCCTGCAGCCCCTCAGCTCTGCCTGCGCTCCCTCTTTGACAGATCCAGGCCAGGAGCGGACAGAGGAGCAGGACCGCCCCCGGGGCCGCTTCCGCAGAGCAGTTCAGGTACCTGCAGCCATCCCCCCCTGGGCTGGGCCTGCTGTCCCTGCTCAGCCTGGCACTGCTGGTGGAGCGCTCCCTCGGACTTCCCTCTCTTCCCTGCCCTTTCTTCTCCTGCAGAGGTTGCTGAAAATCATGCGCATTCGGCGCAGAACACCCAGGACCACAGCACCTGAGCTCGTGGCACAGCCTGACACCAGGCCAGCTGAGCTCAAGGAGAAGCCTGAGGGCAGCACTGAGCCGATTGATCGCACGGCAACCTCTGAGACTGCTGTGACTGAGGACACGGCCAACCCTGACACCGCACTGGCCGATCTCATTGTGAAGGATGGCAATGAACCCACTCATTGCACAGCAAAGCCTGACACCGCTTTGTCTGAAGATACAACCAGCTCTGACACCGCAGCCACTGATGTCATGGCCAAGGCTGACATGGCGCCGATGGCCATTGATGGCACATCACACTCTGACGTGGCACCGATGGACGGCACAGCAAAGCCTGACACCGCTTTGGCTGGTGACACAACCGGCTCCAACACTGATCTCGTGGCACAGGCTGACATCACACCGATGCCGACTGAGGGCACAGCAAGCTCTGATGAGGCACCGATGGATGACGCAGCAAACCCTGAGACTGCCATGACCGACGCTGAAACCACAACAAGTGATCTCATGGCAGAGGGTGACACCACGAGTGAGGGCATCGGAAACACTGACACCACGCCAGCTGAGAGTGTGACCGATGCTCCCAATCTGCAGTTTTTGGAGGGGAAAGGTGTCTCCAGTTGGAAGCCAGTAAGCAGCCTGTGGCCAGGGTTAAAGTCTCCCAGGGGTCTCGTGGCCTCTCAAGCCAGGTCCGCTGGCCCCCTAAGCCACTGAGGCCAGCAGAGTGTGGTGGGAAGGGAAGCACTTCTCGGGGAAGCTGGCCAACCTGCTCCCTCTGGCAGCTCCCCAAGTCTCCTCCACTGCCTCTCCAGGTGCCAGCCATCATTTGGTCCATCCACCACGACCTCACGTTCCACGTGTCTCCGCACACCAACATCTGCAGGCTCGCTGAGGCACAGCCACGTGATGTAGTGATAACTCTCCTGCGCTGTGCCCCAGAGTGTGACAGGTACAGGGCCCAGCTGCCTTGCTGGCTCAGGGATCACCAATCCTTACAACCCCTCATCCTGGAGAGCCTGTCCCATATGGTCTGCCAGACAGATGGAGACTTCCAGGACTCTCAGGACTCTCCATTTCCCAGCCTTGGCCTGTCAGCCCCCAGTCCTACTGCCACGTGCCTTCCCTGCCCCTCAAGGCACCGTGGCTCTGTCACATGGGCTCCCACAGCTGCCCATGCCACGGCCCTGGGGCTGAGACCCCCCTGACCCATATTCTGGCTCCACAGAGCTGCTGCAATGATGTGGAGAAGCATCGGCTCCTCAGGAACAGCAGTGGAGAAGGTGCTGCCAGTACTGCTCCACGTGATGGAGGATTGGCCAGTGCACGGATTGTCCACCTCTGATGGCAACAACAGAGATGTCTTCGCCCTGGCTGTGAGTTTCTAGAAGTGGCCTTTTCTCTTCCCCACATCGACTCTCCATCCTCGCCCACCACAGGGGGAGCCTCAGGCCTTGAGCTACAAATGTAGCTGAGGGGCAGGTTCAGGGACACCAGGCTGGTTGCTCCCCCTGCCTCTCCCCTGGCCTCTCCCTCCCACACTCGGGCCCTGACACATGGACCTCTCGCACTGAGCGCTGTCTCCACGTGCTTTGATTGCAGGCAACCCTGGCACTGTGGCTGATCATCCAGGAGCCCCAGTGCCAGGATGCACTCATGAATTACATCCCCCACCTGCTCGTGGCTCTGCTGTTCCAAGTGTCCATGAGCACAGAGCAGGTGCCAGAAGAGGTGAACACTTTCTGGAGGGGATGCCTGGAGCAACACCGCCTTCCCACCCAGCCCAACAGGTGCTCCATCCCAGTCCTCTCTCCCTGCCATGCCCTCGGGGCTGGGGCCAGTGTTCCCAGCATGACCTGATCTTTACTCTGCAAACAGCTTTCTGGTACAGACTATCAAGGCCGTGCTCTGCCATCTGCCATGGGAGGATATTTGGATGGCAAGGAAGCGCAGGCTTGCCTGGGACCCACTCGTGAGTTCTGACACTCATCACTATGCAGTGGGTCTGCATGTCAGGTGAGACAACCTTGACCCCGCTGCCCCCATCATCTCTACCCAGGGCATGGGGCACCCCACACAGTCCCCATGGATGTAGGGCAGAGGGCCTTGGCCCCAAGGGATGGCCGAGCAGCTTGGAAAAGGCTGCGGGAGGCAGGTGCACAGGAGGAGCCACCTGCCATAGTGCCCACATCCCATTCTGGGCTGCTGGGGAAAGACCACGACTGTGAGTCAGTGCTGGGAGAGCTTTGCCCACCCTGCTCAGGCTCCATGCTTTTCCCCCTGACAGGGAGATACGCCGCCAATTGACCCCCTCCAATTCCCCACTGGCAATCCACCTGCTGGGGCTGCTCAGCACTGAGGACCCCCGTTGGGAGCTGCCTGCCCTGGAGTTCCTTGTGGAGGTGAGCCCGATGGCGAGCGCTGCCTGGCCCCGCTGCCTCCCCCTCTCTGCCCTCTCACAGCCGCAGCTGCCCGGGACGGTGCCTGTGCCCTGTGCTGCTGCCTGGGCCCAGCCCTGGGTGGCTCCGGGCTCCTGCTGCCCAGGCACCTCGTCACTGCTCTCTGCCTTCCAGGTCCTGGACTATCTGGACACAAGGAGATGTCACAGCAGTGTTGAGCAGATCCTGTCGAGGAACCTGCAGAGCCAGTGCCCAGAGAGACGTCGCCTGGCTCTTCGAGGCCGCATGGTGCTCTGGATGGATCTGTCAATGGTGAGAAGGGGACACCCGGCTGAAGCCACACGGGCAGCCTGGGGTTGGGGAAGGCAATCTCCTGTGCTTTGGCTGGGCTTCGGGAGCTGTGGATGCTCCTCCCAGCTCTCCTGCCTCCCTGTACAGCTGCCCGGGCCCTGTGGGACAGGCCTTTGGCCTCTGGGCGCCGGGGCAGCAGCGTGGGGTTGCACTGCCAGAGAGCTCTTGGTGGGGCAGCTGTTCAGGGCTTGACAGCACAGCACTGTGTTCCACACAGGCCCAAAGCATCTGCAGCCTGTCCCAACACCTCCTGGAGCTGCTGCCTGATGAAGATGGAGAGCTGGTCACAATGACCCTCTCTGTGTTTGTGAATGTGCTCCGGGACAAAGACATTCAGGCGCTCATCTCCACTGCCCCCAAGCTGGCTGAGGCGCTCCGGCCACTCTTTGACAACGTAAGGCTTTGTGCCCCCCAGCCATGGGCACTGGCTGCTGCCAGGAAAGTTTGTGCCCTGTGGATGTTCAGGCCTGTGCCTGTATCTCATGGGCCTGGAGCATCCGGTGCTGAGGTCTTATTCTCCTCTTTTTCTCCTCTGCACCCACGTGCAGCTGTCCTCCTTTCGCTTCTTCCAAACGGTGATGGAGGTACTGGTGGAAGGGGGAACAAGGCCCTTGGAGATGCAGATGCATCAGACCCTGGTGCTGTGGTTCTTCCTGCACTATGATGAGCACCAGTGCATGGCAGAGGTGAGCACTTGTGGGCTCTGGGGTCCCCGTGGCAGGGACTGGGCTGCCTCCTGCCCTGGGGCTTCATGGGCTCCAGCCTCCTCCTGGCCAGGGACAAACACCCGGCCACAGAAATTCAAAACAGCTGCCATTCCAGATATTTATAGAGGGGAAAGATGTCTACAATCGGCAGCAAGTAAGCAGCCTGTGGCCAGGGCTCAAGTGCCCCAGGGGTCTCGTGGCCTCTCATGCTGGCCCCTAAGCCTTTGAGGCCACACTGTGTGGTGGGAAGGGAAGCACTTCTCAGGGAAGCTGGGCAACCTGCTCCCTCTGGCACCTCTTCAACTGTCCCCCACTGCCTCTCCAGGTGCCGACCATCGTGAGATCCATGCACCAGTGCCTCACCTCCCACATGGCTCCAGGGGTCACGATGCACACCAACATCTGCAGGCTCGCTGAGGCACACCCACGTGATGTGGTGATGAGTCTCCTGCGCTGTGCCCCAGAGTGTGACAGGTACAGGGCTCTGCTGCCTTGCTGGCTCAGGGATCACCAACCCTTACAACCCCTCACCCTGGAGAGCCTGTCCCGTGTGGTCTGCCAGACAGATGGAGACTTCCAGGACCCTCAGGCCCCTCCATTTCCCAGCCTCGGCCTATCAGCCCCCGATCCTGCTGCCATGTGCCCTCCATGCCCCTCAAGGCATCGTGGCTCTGTCACCTGGGCCCCCAAAACTGACCAGGCCACAGCCCTGGGGCTGAGACCCCCCTGACGCAGAGCTCTGGCTCCACAGAGCTGCTGCAATGATGTGGAGAAGCATCGGCTCCTTGGGAACAGCAGTGGAGAAGGTGCTGCCAGTACTGCTCAGAGTGATGGAGGATTGGCCAGTGCATGGAATGACCACCTCCGATGGTGACAGCAGAGATGTCTTTGCCATGACTGTGAGTTTCTAGAAGTGGTCTTTGCTCCTCCCCACATCACCTCCCCCACCCCTGCATCTCCCTGCCTCAGGCCTTGGGCTGCAAATGTGGCTGAGGGGCAGGTTCAGGGACACCAGGCCTGCTGCTCCCCCTGGCTCTCCCCTGGCCTCTCCCTCCCACACTCGGGCCCTGACACATGGACCTCTCGCACTGAGCGCTGTCTCCACGTGCTTTGATTGCAGGCAACCCTGGCACTGTGGCTGATCATCCAGGAGCCCAAGTGCCAGGATGCACTCATGAATTACGTCCCCCGCCTGCTCATGGCTCTGTTGTTCCAAGTGTCCATGAGCACAGAGCAGGTGCCAGAAGAGGTGAACAGCTTCTGGAGGGGATGCCTGGAGCAACACCGCCTCCCCACCCAGCCCAACAGGTGCTCCATCCCTGTCCTCTCTCCCTGCCATGCCCTTGGGGCTGGGGCCAGGGCTCCCAGCATGACCTGGCCTTTGCTCTACATACAGGTTTTTGGTCCAGACCATCAAGGCCCTGCTGTGCCGGCTGCAGTGGGACAATGAAGTGGTGTCAGTGGAGCGCAGGTGTGGCTGGGACACGCTCCTCTGTGCTGACACCCAGCACTATGCAGTGGGGCTGCTGGCCAGGTGACACACCCTCGTCCCCGCTGCCCCCATCATCTCTGGCCTGGGCACGGGCCACCCCACACAGCCTGCTGGGAGAGCTTTGCCCACCCTGCTCAGGCTCCATGGTTCCTTCTTTCCCCCTGACAGGGAGATGCGCCACGTCTTGGTCCCTTTCTATTCCCCCATGGCAATCCACCTGCTGGGGCTGCTCAGCACTGAGGACCCCCGTTGGGAGCTGCCTGCCCTGGCCTTCCTTGTGGAGGTGAGCCCGATGGCGAGCGCTGCCTGGCCTGGCTGCCTCCCCCTCTCTGCCCTCTCACAGCCGCAGCTGCCCGGGACGGTGCCTGTGCCCTGTGCTGCTGCCTGGGCCCAGCCCCGGGTGGCTCTGGGCTCCTGCTGCCCGGGCACCCCGTCACTGCTCTCTGCCTTCCAGGTCCTGGACTTTCTGGATGGGAGGAAATGTCGTGACAGGGTCCTGCCCATCCTGTCGAGGAACCTGCAGAGCCAGTGCTCAGAGAGGCAGCGCCTGGCGCTCAGAGGCCTCCTGGTGCTTGCTGTGGATCCCTCAATGGTGAGAAGGGGACACCTGGCTGAAGACACACGGGCAGCCTGGGGCTGGGGAAGGCAGTCCCTTGGGTTTGGCTGGGCTTTGGGAGCTCTGGCAGCTGCTCCCAGCTCTCCTGCCTCCCTCTTCTGCTGCCCAGGCTCTGTGGCACAGCCCTTTGGCCTCTGGGGCCCGGGGCAGAAGCGTGGGGTTGTACCACCACAGAGCTCTTGGTGAGGCAGCTGTTCAAGGCTTGACAGCACAGCACTGTGTTCCACACAGGCCCAAAGCATCTGCAGCCTGTCTCAACACCTCCTGGAGCTGCTTCCTGATGCAGATGGAGAGCTGGTCGTGATGACCCTCTCTGTGTTTGAGAGTGTGCTCCGGGATGAAGACATTCGGGCATTCATCTCCACTGCCCCCAGGCTGGCTGAGGCGCTCCGGCCACTCTTTGACAATGTAAGGTTTTGTGCCCTCCACCTCCAGGCACTGAGTGCTGCCAGGAAACTTTGCCCTGTGCATGTTCAGGCCTGTGCCTGTTCCTGGTGGGCCTGGAGCATCCAGTGCTGAGGTCTTTTTCTCCTCTTTTGCCCCAGGACAACACCCACGTGCAGCTGCTCTCCATTCGCCTCTTCCGAGAGCTGATGGAGGTGCTGGCGGAAGAGGGAACACAGCTCTTGGAGACTCAGGTGCACCAGAGCCTGGTCCCACTCTTCATCCATCGGCATGACGAGAACCAGTGTGTGGCAGAGGTGAGAACTGCTGGGCTCTGGGGTCCCTGTGCACGGGGCTGGGCTGCCTCCTGCCCTGGGGCCTCAAGGGCTCCAGCCTCCTGCTGGCCTTGGAGCAGGGACAAAGGGGCTGTGCCCTGGGCTGTGGTGCCATGTCCCACTCTCTGCTGCTCTGCAGGCCTCTCGGGAAGTGCTGCTTTGCGCTGCAAGGTTCCTCAAGAGAAGGGACCTGGAGAAGCTGCTGAGGAAAGAGCAGCACTTCAAGTTCTGTGATTGCCTGGTAAGGATGACCCCGAAGGCCCAGCCCCAGGCTGGACAAGCCCCAGGCCCCGATGCCCAGTGTGCAGGGCTGGCCCTGTGCCCCTGCCACTGCTGCAGCCACAGACACCCCCCTGCTCTCTGCAGATGGACAAGGACGTGAGCCGAAGGGCTGAGCACCTGCACCAGGCCCTGCCCTACCTCCAGAGCCCACAGCAGCCCCTGCGAGAGGCGGCCGTCAGGTTCATGGGTGAGCCACAAGCCCGCGGTCCCTCCCTCCCCACTGCAGCTCGGCCCCAGCCCCGGCTGCTTCAGCGGCAGCAGGATGTGGCCCAGGGATGTGCTGGGGAGCCCCGAGTGCCCTGGCGGCTGCTGCCACCCTCTGCCAGCCACACCCTTGGGTGTCCCGATGCGGGAAGGCCCCGGCTCAGCCCTGCCAGGCCAGGAGGCCGTGGGGGGTAGCTGTGCTGCTGGGGCCCTGACACGCTCTCTGTTCCCAGGAGTGGCCGCCTGGCACATGCAAGACCTGCAGCTCCTCATGAGGGGTGAGTGAGGACAGTGGGCTCTCACTGGGGGCTGGCAGGGGAGAGCACAGACCCTGGACAGGGAGCTGCACTCCCTGCCCTGCCTGCGCGGGGCTCTGCTCCCTGCACGGACAAGGGGCGCTGTGGGCAGAGCAGGGACACATTTCAGGGTCACAGGGGGGATTGGGGGCCAGCACCTTCCCGCTCATCCTGTTGACCCCTGCTCCCTCCTGGCCATGGCAAGAGCTGACTGGGATGGCCCTGGCAGGAAGGGCTCCTCGGGATCCCACACATCCAGGCTCTGACCGTGGCTCCGTTCCTCTCTCTTCCAGCCTTTGAAGCCATGAGCCAAGACGACTGCCCGTCCTACTGCACCATGCGGACTGAATTCTTGTCCGCTTTTAGACGGGCAGTAACAAAGTAATCTCCAGCCAGACAACCTGCGTCCCTCCAACAGCACCGGAAGACCAAGGGACGAGACCACTTCCCATCGGAGCTGGAGATTCAGCTGATGCTGGGCCCAACTGAGCCAGCCGGCAAGGCCAGGCAGCTCCTGGCCTGCCCATCTCTATGCCCCTTCCCTTCCCAAACCTTCTCTCCCCTTCCTTTCCCTTCCCAAACCATCCCAAACCTTCCCAAACCTTCTCTTCCCTTCCCAAACCTTTTCTTCACTTCCCAAACCTCCCCTTCCTTTCCTTTCCCTTCCCAAACCTTCCCTTCCCTTCCCAAACCTTCTCTCCCCTTCCCTTCCCAAACCATCCCAAACCTTCCCAAACCTTCTCTTCCCTTCCCAAACCATCCCAAA